>NW_020664447.1:42254384-42292169 GCF_002925995.2 Terrapene triunguis
CCCCCCCCCCCCCCCCCCCCCCCCGGTTCACTCTACTTCCCTGTAAACTAACCACCCTCCCCTCCCCCCTTCGAGCACCGCTTGCAGAGGCAATAAAGTCATTTTTACTTCACATTCATGCATTCTTTATTAATTCATCACACAACTAGGGGGATAATTGCCAAGGTAGCCTGGGAGGGGTGGGGGAGGAGGGAAGGAAAAGGACACACTGCAGTTTAAAACTTTAAAACTTTAACACTTATTGAAGGCCAGCCTTCTGATGCTTGGGCAATCATCTGGGGTGGAGTGACTGGGTGGCCAGAGGGGGCCCCCCCCCGTTCTTGGGCGTCTGGGTGAGGAGGCTATGGAACTTGGGGAGGAGGGCTGTTGGTTACACAGGGGCTGTAGCGGCAGTCTCTGCTCATGCTGCCTTTCCTGCAGCTCAACCATACGCTGGAGCATATCAGTTTGATGCTCCAGCAGCCGCAGCATCGACTCTTGCCTTCTGTCAGCAAGCTGATGCCACCTATCCTCTTCAGCCCGCCACTTGCTCTCTTCAGTCCGCAATTCAGCCCGCCACCTCTCCTCTCGTTCATATTGTGCTTTTTTGCACTCTGACATTGACTGCCTCCACGCATTCTGCTGTGCTCTGTCAGCGTGGGAGGACATCTGGAGCACTGAGAACATATCATCCCGAGTCCGCCGTTTTCTCCTTCTAATCTTCACTAGCCTCTGTGAAGGAGAAACATTTGCAGCTGGTGGAGGAGAAGGGAGAGGTGGTTAAAAAAGACACATTTTAGAGAACAATGGGTACACTCACGTTAAATTTTTGCTGTTCACATTACACAGCACATGTGCTTTCGTTACAAGGTCGCATTTTTCCTCTTATATTGAGGGCCTGCTGGTTTGGTGTGAGAGATCACTCACGCAGTGCCAGGCAACAGATTTCGGCTTGCAGGCAGCCATGGTAAGCCACAGTCTTTTGGCTTTTTTAACCTTCTTAACATGTGGGAATGGTTTCAAACAGTAGCGCCGTCATTTCCCATACCAAGCACCCGTTGGGTTGGCCATTTAAAATGGGTTTGCAAGGTAAAAGGAGGGGCTGTGGTTTCCGGGTTAACATGCAGCACAAACCCAACTACCCCCCCAACACACACCCAATTCTCTGGGATGATCACTTCACCCCTCCCCCCCACCGCGTGGCTAACAGTGGGGAACATTTCTGTTCAGCCGAGCAGGAACGGGCACCTCTGAATGTCCCCTTAATAAAATCACCCCATTTCAACCAGGTGACCGTGAATGATATCACTCTCCTGAGGATAACAAAGAGCGATAAGGAATGGATGTTGTCTGCATGCCAGCAAACACCGGGACCATACGCTGCCATGCTTTGTTATGCAATGATTCCAGACTACGTGCTACTGGCCTGGCGTGGTAAAGTGTCTTACCATGGCGGATGGGTTAAGGCAGCCCTCCCCAGAAACCTTTTGCAAAGGCTTTGGGAGTACATGAAGGAGAGCTTTCTGGAGTTGTCCCTGGAGGATTTCTGCTCCATCCCCATACACGTTAACAGATTTTTCCAGTAGCTCTACTGGCCGCTATTGCCAGGGCAAATTAATCATTAATCATTAAACACGCTTGCTTTTAAACCACGTGTAATATTTACAAAGGTACACTCACCAGAGGTCCCCTGTGTGCCCTCAGGGTCTGGGAGCACGCCTTGGGTGAGTTCGGGGGTTACTGGTTCCAGGTCCAGGGTGATAAACATATCCTGGCTGTTGGGGAAACCGGTTTCTCCGCTTCCTTGCTGTGAGCTATCTTCATTGTCTTCATCATCATCTTCCTCGTACTCTGAACCCGCTTCCCTGTTGCATGATTCTCCATTGATGGAGTGAAAGCATATGGTTGGGGTAGTGGTGGCTGCACCCCCTAGCATGGCATGCAGCTCCGCGTAGAAGCGGCATGTTTGCGGCTCTGCCCCGGACCTTCCGTTTGCCTCTCTGGCTTTGTGGTAGGCTTGCCTTAGCTCCTTAATTTTCACGCGGCACTGCTGTGTGTCCTTGTTATGGCCTCTGTCCTTCATGGCCTTTGAGACTTTTTCTAATATTTTGCCATTTCGTTTACTGCTACGGAGTTCAGCTAGCACTGATTCGTCTCCCCATATGGCTAGCAGATCCCGTACCTCCCGTTCTGTCCATGCTGGAGCTCTTTTGCAATCCTGGGACTCCATCATGGTTACCTGTGCTGATGAGCTCTGCGTGGTCACCTGTGCTCTCCACGCTGGGCAAACAGGAAATGAAATTCAAAAGTTCGTGGGGCTTTTCCTGTCTACCTGGTCAGTGCATCTGAGTTGAGAGTGCTGTCCAGAGCGGTCACAATGAAGCACTGTGGGATAGCTCCCGGAGGCCAATAACGTCGAATTCCGTCCACACTACCCCAAATCCGACCCGCAAAGGCCGATTTCAGCGCTAATCCCCTCGTCGGAGGTGGAGTAAAGAAACCGGTTTAAAGGGCCCTTTAAGTTGAAAAAAAAGGGCTTCGTCGTGTGGACGTGTCCAGGCTTAATTCGATTTAATGCTGCTAAATTCGACCTAAACTCGTTAGTTTATTTATTTATTTATTGGAAGGGTATGAAAAGGTAAGGGTGTTTGTGGGATACAGGTGCGGGGTGGAAGATAGGAATTGCCATACTGGATCAAGCCTGTGATCCATCTAGCCCACTATCTGTCTCTGACAATCCAGTATGAAATGTTTCAGAGGAGGGCACTCTTTAATGGACATGTATGGAAGGCACTCAGATACTACAGTAATGAGGGACATATAAATACCTAGATGATAAAAAGGAGTCTCTCTCTCTCTCTCTCTTGCGTATGATAATAAAAAGGAGTAACATGCCCATATAGGACATTTTTTAATCTGGTCAGTGATTATCTTATGCCCTGAACATGAGTCTCTATCCCATACATATTATATTCTACCTACAACAACTGTGGATGGTCGCATTATCCATATAAGTATCTAATCCCTTTTTTGAATCCTGCTAAACACTTGGATTCCATGATACCTTGTGGCAGTCAGTTCCTCTGGTTAATCATTCATTCTGTATAAAATCTATTTCCATGTATCAATTTTATCTGAAGACCCTTAATTAACAAACTTATTTTAGTGGCCTCAGACTTCCCAAGAATATTCTCCTCTGGCATAAGACTTGAGGCATTCAAAACTTGAGGCTTAAAAGGGGAGTTTTTCTGGTTTTGGCTAAAGATAGGGGTATGTGTGTCGAAACTGGGCTTAGATTGGAAATTACAGGCTTTTAGCTATTGTTGCAACACCGCAGTTCCTAGTGGATAAATGTCCACATCATTACAATCACACAACCTTTGTTTGGCTGCTCTGCTGAGATGTCCAAGAATTAAATGATCCTGGAAAATGAGCCTGGTGTGTCTGTGTTAAAGTTAAAGGCACATTGGCAGAGTGATGTGTGGGGAAATTTGCATTTCCACTGACCATACTGAACATGATATATGATTTATAGAGAAAATTTCAGACTTAGTGGCACTCAGTCCAACACATTTCAAGAGAATGCAAATCACTCAAAATAGCAAACTAAACTTAAAACAACCCCAAAATTCAAAGCCTGGTCATTCCTTAATTTTCCTGTTTGGGAGGCAGGCTGTTGACTTGTCAGCAGATGGAAACCAGAACTTAGTATAAAGTGATTTAAAGCAAACCACCACCTATATCCTTTCGCTCATAAATTGGATCAGTTCCTGGGATGGCTTGTGATGGGATTTTGTAACATGTTGGCTGCTGGTGATGCTATTCTGATCTTTTTATTTTACTTGGAATGTATGTGATTTGTGTAAAATGGATGGGTTTGTGTGTAATTGTGTATTTAAGAGCTTCTCAGTATAATATGCAACAGCTTCTGCATGTACTGCTTTGACTGATTCATGCTGCAGTATGTGAGTCAATCTTACCCCTATCGTTGCTGGTATACAGATGTCAGGCTCCCTTTAAGGTAGTAGGAATGGAGTACATGACTGGGACAAAAATTACTGTTGTCAATATGAGGTGCCTACCATCTAATGTGTATCCGGAATGCTGCTAGTGCCAATGCTACAGATGGAAGAGCTCTGGCTTGGTCTACACTAAACCCCCAAATCGAACTAAGGTACGCAACTTCAGCTACGTGAATAACATAGCTGAAGTTTGAAGTACCTTAGTTCGAACTTACCTCGGTCCACACGCGGCAGGCAGGCTCCCCCGTCGACTCCGCGGTACTCCTCTCGTCTAGCTGGAGTACTGCAGTCGACGGCGAGCACTTCCTGGTTCGACTTATCGCGTCCAGACAAGACGCGATAAGTCGAACCCAGAACTTCGATTGCCAGCTGCCGAACTAGCGGCTGGGTGTAGACATACCCTTTGTTTGTTGCAGCCATTGTTGACCACATTGAGTTTATAATAAAGTATGGGGACTGCTTTCTAGGGTATGCACAACAGCCAGAATAGACATCTCTAGAGGTTGAGTCTGGCTGGCATGATAGCAGATAGCTATGGTACATTTTTTACTTTTTCTCCGCCTGTGAAACACCTGTAAGTGATTAAACCAACAACAAAATCTGTCTACTAGCTGGCAGGCTAGCAAACACAAGTGGAACAATGTGAATGCCAGATATGAACAGCTGTATGTGGACTGCTGATGCAGCTGCAAAATGAACAGTTTGCCAGTTCCATCACTGGAAGCAAGTGCCAGACAGAGACAATTCATACTACGGTGAATTCTCAGAACAGACTCATCTGTAAACATACACCCACTTTCCAGCTGCTTGAATTCTCTCTCAAGGAAGACTGACCTGCCCCACTACTAGGCTACTGAACCTTTCCCCCCAGACAAAGAACCTCAGTCCCCCACCACAGATCTCTAGTGCTCCTGCACAACCCTTCCCTTTCTGAAATGTGCCCTGATGCTGCTGTCATCCAGAAACAAGTACTTCATCCCTTCTTCCCTGCCAGTTTTTCAACCTTCCCTCCATCTCCCATGACAAGCAACCTAACACCTTTCCAAGCCCCTCGAGGCTGTATCTAATCTAGCAAACTTCATACCTGTAATTCATCACCGGTGCAGTTCAGGTACTTTTACTACCATGTCTTCTAACCCAGACTAGGGTTAGGTGACATGGTAAAAACAAACACACAAATCCTGAGCCCGACCTACATGACCGTTTCTATGTTTGCCACCAATGTCGGAATCGTACTGATGGTGAATGATGGGCATGAAGTTTGCTGGTATAGACCAGCTCCCAGTTTGTAGGTGTCATTCATCTGGAAATTAGATGATAGTCTAAGGTTGAAGAACCAGATTTTTTCTCTCTTTTGTCTCCTCTTAACCCTTTTCCTGTCCGAATTTGTTTCCCCCCTTCATACTCTGGCCTCGTGGGAGCAGTACCATAGATGTGTATGGTGATTTATATGTGAAGAGGGAGAGGCAGATTAACTGGTTTCCTGAACCTTATATAGTTACTTATCAGTGTAAAGTGGATATAAAATGCTACTGTTCTGTTGTGGTGCAAGGCAACAGTGAATCAGGACCAAGTTCCCTCCAGTGAAGAGTTTATTATTTCATCAAAGTATGGAGAAAGGGGGATGGATCAAGCAGGGATTAAAATCATGTGAATTGTGCTGTTTTATTTAGACTTGACAAACACTTTGTAGAGTTTAATTTGTTTCTAATGTAGATAGGAGAGGATTGTTAAGCAGTGGGAGGCAATCCACTAGAAGTGAGTTTGTAGGAGGGGGCTTGAAGGAGAAGAGAAAAGAGTCTAGGGGTAATGGAGGAAGGAAGCTGTTCTAGTTATAATCATGCCTAGCTCTTGTATGGCACTTTTCAAAGCAGGTAAGTATCATTATCTCAGATGGAGAAACTGAGTCACAGAGGAGTGGCATGATTTGCCCAAGGTCACATGGCAGATCAGTGGAGGAGCTGAGAATAGAGGTCTTCTGAATCCCATTCCAATTTTCTAGCCCCTAGGCAACACTGCTTCCCCTACAAGGAACATCATGGAAAAGGGCAGGAAGGTATGAGTGGGCAGAGGATGCAGCCTCTGGTAAAGAGGGAGGAAATGGCTAAGCAGATATCGCACAAATGGCACAGTCCTCTGTCTGACTCCAGCTAGCTATTTTCAGTTTGGTTCTTGAGATACAAACCACCCCAGCTGCCCTTTTTGGGTACTGGGCATGTCACATTAGCTGGGGGATGTAGTGAGTGTTACAGGCCTCAGGCTTTCTTTACTCACAAAGTGCCACAGGTCAAAATTGGGACGCTGACCTTTTAGATTACGAAAATGACTAAAATGTGACGTCCTGTCAGAATCATGTGAAACAGGAAAGCCGTCCAGAAGAACGGGAACTTCTGTAACTTCCCATCACTCTGTCTGACATCGATAAGCTACAGTAACAAGCCGATGATGGGAGCTGTACAGCCTTCTCCACCCCACAGCTAGGACTGGAAGAAAACTACTTTTCCTTAAATTCTCCAGCCTCACCATAAACAGCTCATTCGAAAGTAAAGATTGTAGCTTGATGAACCTTCCTTAATTCCTTCCATCTTTGAACGATAACAGCGGAAGGAGTATTACCCTCCAGAGTCTGTTGCCCTTGAACATCCACTGTCCATTTCCTAGCAACTAGACTGTGGTCTACAGTACCAATTCTGGTTTGACTGGATGGAGACAAACTGTCCTCTCCCTTCTCCTTGCTCTACAATCATTAAATAGCTGCACTGGTTGCCTGCTGTGTAGTCACTATCTTTCAGCCAGAGCGTGTATAGTATCTTTATAGTCTTCAGCGGTTTGGCAGGGCTTAAGGCTATTTCTGCTCTGTTTAGGAATAATTCACCTGGTCATCCTTTTTCCTTTGTGTTTTATTGATAAAGGTGTTTCCTTGAAAACAAGTTGTGATTCTTAATCCTTACACTGCTTTCTAGCAATGGGACATTGGCAAGCTGGAAGGGTTTGACAGCTGGGAAAGGAACAGGAGCTTGCAGGTCAGTTTGGCAGCATGAGGAGTACTTAGCGTAGAAATGGTGGCAGGGGTCAGCAGCAGGAAGGGGCTCTGGTTGCCTGTGGGTGGAATTAGCAACTGGGAAGTTGAGTGAAGCTTAGAGGCTATGATACAGGGTTACACGCTGGTTGGTACCTGAGGAGAGATCCCATTTACACACATGAATGCTTATCTGCTGTGCTCAGACATGAGTGAGTATGACCTAGATCCTCAAAGATATTTAGGTGCCTAACCCCCCCTGATTTTGAAAAGACTGGTAATACAAGAGAGAACTTTTTACCACTGTGTTGTATGTTCTCTAATGTTGTTCCTAAGAACTGTTTAAGGGGGCCTCATATTTGCCAGTGGACAGGTGTCCACACCAATGTTGGCAGTATCAGGAGAGGAGCCAAGGGCTGAATGGCTGTGGAGCCTGATCTATTCCCTTCTGATGAAAGATGGTTCTAATGCAGAATAGGCAAAAGAGTTTAAGTATTTATGTATTTAAGAAGAAAACAGATAATGTAAAGTCATGTCATATATGATGAAACTTTCCTTTCCAGTAACAACTATGGAGGCTTTAAAACAGCAGCTTCTAAAATCAGACATTTTTAAATCAGCTCGTCTGGATAACTTGCATCCAAGAGTTTAAAAAAAAAAAAAAACTGGCTGAGGAGCTCTCTGGACCAGTTATGTTGATTTTCAATCAGTGCTGGAACACTGTGGAAGTTCCAGAACGCTAATGTTGTGCCAATACTCTAAAGGGGAAAGAGGATGACCTGGGTAATTCCAGTCCTGTCAGACTAGTATTGATCCTGGAGAAGACAATGGAATGCCTAATACAGGACTCAGTTTAATAAAGAATGTTAGTTAATGCACATCAGCGTGGTTTATGGAAAAGAGATCCTTTCAAACCAACTTCATATTTTTTTTGAGACTACACATTTGGTTGATAAAGGTGATAGTGTTGATGTACTGCACTTAGACTTCTGTAAGGCATTTGACTTGGTACCACCTGACATTTTGATGACAGAACTAGAATGATACAAAATTAATGTGGCACACACATTAAATGGTTTTAAACTGAGCTACCTGATTGGTCTCAAAACATAATTGTAAATGGGGAATCACCGAGCAGGCATGTTTCCAGTGCAGTCCTGCAGGTCTATGCTATGTAACATTTTTATCAGTGACCAGGAAGAAAACAAAATCATCACTGATAAAGTTTGCAGATTACATAAAGATTTGGGGAGTGATAAATAATGAAGAGGGCAGATGATACCACTACAGAGCAATCTGGATCACTTAGTAAACTGGACACTAGCAACTGCTATGCATTTTAATATGACCCACTATGAAGTTATGCATCTAGGAACAAAGGATGCAGGCCATACTTACAGACTAGGGTGGGGTATGGTGAGGGACTAACCTGGAAAGCAGTGGCTCTGAAAAGGATCGGGGGCGGGGGGGAAGGAGGGAGTGTTGTTATGGTAGATAATCAGTTGAACATGAGCTCCTACTGTGATGTTATAGCCAAAAGGGCTAATGTGATCCTTGAATGCCTAACAGGAATCTTGAGTAAAAGTAGAGAAGTGATTTTACCTCTGTTGCACTGGTGTGACTGCTGCTGGAATGATGTGTCCAGTTCTGGTGCCCACAATCCAAGAATATTGTTGATAAATTGGAGAGGGCTCAGAAGAGCCATGGGAATGATTAAAGGGATTGGAAGACATGCCTTATAGTGATAGACTCAAGGAGTTCAATCTGTTTATTTTAACAAAGAAAAGATTAAGGGACTCTGGCCTGAGCCTGGATGTCTACACAGCAATTTTATAGCCCCACAGCCTCAATGCTGAGTCCCAGGCTGATGTGGGCCAGCTGCATGTATTTTGTTGCAGTTAAGACATAACCACAGTGTCATGGCTAAATTACAAGGTGCAACAGATTGTTCAGCATAAATAGCTAATGCATATTTCAAGGGACCACTGAATGTCAAGAGGCCAGTTAACAGCCTTCCCATCAGGGATTAGAGTGTTATAAGCAGCCACAAATAGTGTCTCTTTTCAGTCCATGATTTTCAGTGTCTTTGGACAGCTCTGGAATCTGAGGGCAATCTACGATGATTATACATTACATTGTTTCCAACACTTCTATCTTCCCTCTGTGCCTGTATTTCTCCTCTGGTACAAGCAAAACACGTTTTAGCTAATATCTCTTATTCAGATGCTTCTTGGAAATGGTAGGGCAGCCTGTTTGTCCTTTCTTGGCATCCTCCCCAAGCTAGAGCTGCATTTCTGTGCCTGCCCTTTATTCTCAGGAGCACTACTTTGGAGCTCACAGCAACCAGCAAGTTGCCCTTAGGATCAGCAGACTAGAGGTGGATGGAGAGAAAGAATTATCTCCTTTTCCTTTGACAGGTGTGGTTCTTCTGCTAGCATTGCAGGGGGAAGTCACATCAGTACTACCAGACTGCACTTATTGCTTACACTGTAGAGGATTGCAAGGGCACTTTGAGATGAGGCTTTAAAAAAAAAAAAATACGGATGGGAGTAGTAGGTGGTAGCCACCAGCTCTTAAACTAAGGGCTTGTCTACATTACTGGCTGGATCAAGGGGCAGCAATCGATCCAGCAGGGGTCAATTTATCACGTCTAGACTAGACAGGATAAATCGACGGCCAAGCGCTCTCGCAGTGAAGACTCTGCGGTAAGTAGATCAAAGTACATTGACTTCAGTTACACTCAGGGCCGGCTCTGGCTTTTTGGCTGCCCCAAGCAAAAAAAAACAAAAACCTGTGGTGTGGTCGGAGCGCCGGTGCAGGGGGACCAGCTGGGTGGGGAGGCGGAGGGAGCAGGCGGGAGAGAGAGAGAGAAGGGGGTGGCCAGGGCTACAGCAGGGGCGCTGCCTCCTGCCGCAAGGGCTCCACTCCGGTCGGCGGAGAGGGAAGGAAGAGGACTGCCCTGCAGGCCGCTCTGGTTCTCCGTGCCGCCGCCCCGTACAGGGCGCCCGGAGCAGAACGAACAAAAAAAAAAAGGGGGGGGGCCATGCCACCCTAGGATTGGGCAGAATGCTGCCTCCAACAATCTGCCGCCCCAAGCACCAGCTTGTGCCTGGAGCTGGCCCTGGTTACACTATTCACATAGCTGAAGTTGCTTAACTTAGATCGATTCCCCCTAGGGTGACCAGATGTCCTGATTTTATAGGGTCAGTCCTGCTGTTTGGAGCTTTTTCTTATATAGGCACCTATTACCCCCCCCCCCCCCCCCCCCCCCCCTTCTTTTTCACCCCCTCTACCTCACCCCCCCCACCCCCCCCCCCCCCCCCCGTGTAGCCCAGGGATAAGTAAGGAGAGAATAGTGGAATTAGTGTGTGCGGCAGTGGGGGACTAGTGTTAGTCTACTTGTTCTAGTGCCCTGCACCAGGGAAAATGAGTAGTGCAGTCACTCATGTGCAGGATATCCTCTTGGCCTGTGCCATTAGCTTTTAATCCCTGCCCCCCCCCCCCCTAACAATTTTGTTGCTTAAAAAATTCATCAGGTTTGTTTTTCATTTTAGTGTCAGTTGCTTTATTACTGGGCACAATACAATTTCACTTCCTCATACACACAAGCCACAGTAACATGTCAAACATTTCCTCTCCCCTATCATGGTTAAACTGTTTAAAAAACAAGACTAGTCCACACTGTCAGTCTGTTCTTGAGAGGGATTCTACTACCATACCTTGCAATAGCAGCAGCTCTGTCACAAACACTATTTAACAGCAGGGAACTTGCCAAGTGAAGCTGATGAGTTTAGTCTTTACTGCTTCATCAGCTTCCTTCTCCCCCACTCAACACGGTCAGGACAGCTTTTTCTCCACATGTAAACTCAAGGTCTGGTAAGGGGCTCACACCTTTGTGCCACACCCTGCACTGCAGGGCATGAGCTGTTACACCGGCAGACAGACATTCCCCCTCTTAAGGAAATATGTATTACTACACATTACAATAAATACATCTTCAAGTTGCAAAAGTAAGTGCATTGGTTCTGTCCCTTTGAGACATATATAAGGAGGTAGGGCTCATAAGAACCTATAGAGGCAAATCAATTTTATATTGCACAGGAGCCCCGGCATTATACTTTAAAGTCCAGTCACTGTACTGGAGGTGGGAGAGGGAAGGAAGAGGAGGTCTCATTTGATACCAAGCATGCTCTTGTCCCCACCACTGTACAAGTGGCTTTGCCAGTCTGAGGTAGAGTGACTGTTATACTGTGAAACAACACTGCAGTCAAGTCCAGCTCAACTGGTGTCCAAAATAAAAGTACACTGAGGAGGACAGCATCCTCTCTCTCTAAAAGAAGAGGAGTGAACACCATACTGTTCACATTTGACTGCCACAGAACCAAACCTTACAGTGAAAACTCACCAACCAGTCATGATCCTCACACCCAGCTAGGAGACCAGGAATGGGCACCATGTTTCCACAGGTGGTGAGTGTGGCAGCTCAAGTATGCTTGTAGCAGTTTCCCCGCCCCCAACTACTTGTTCACTGTCATGCTTATGTCTCAACCAGTCCAATGTATTTTTTCCTTCCCCCTCATGTCTTCATTTGAAAATATCAAATGAAGACATCTCCCCTTTCAGCCCTCTGAGATAGGAGTCTCATTCACACCTCCACTAAAGGCTCCTCAGCCTGGCATAGACAGGGCAGGATGGAAACAAGGGCCTCCTCAATGGAAAACAAGTGTTCGTCCTCCACCTGGGGACAAAAGTAGCGCATGAAGTCTGCCAGTCGCAGCAGATACTCTATGTTGTGTCCAGACCGACCGCTCGAGACAATGATCTGGGCTGCAATGTCCTCTTCAGACGCTGGGCCAAGGTAGGTGGGGTTCTGGGGTGTAGCAATGTAAACTAGGGCCAGGATGGGTTCGTCAGCCTCTTTATCCTGGGGGTGGAACTTCACTAGTTTGGTGTCATAGCCCCCCAGGACTGCTTCTCGCATGTTCAAGTACTGAAGCGATGCAGCAATCTGCTCTCCACGGACTTCATAGGCAACACCCCACGTGCATGCCTGAAATTACAAGTGAAGGTTATTTGCTGCTGCAAATACAATGCAACAAATGCACCAGCATTTCCTATACAAAACCTTGTGTTTCAGGTGCATGGTCACCCTGTCTAGTTAAACAATGGGAACAAGGCCTGAAAAGACAACCAGGCATCTGAGAAGGGACAGCACAACTGATCCAAGGAAAGGGAAGGAGGAAGATATGGTCTCCTTCTTCTGTTCACCAAGAAGGCAGCAAGGAATAGTTGCCTCTGTCTTTCAAAGTCACTTAAAGTGCAAAATTCAGCTCTTGGTGTATGCCATTGAAATAAGAGAAACTGGCCCCAGAACACTCCCAGCAGCCTAGTATTCTTTCACAGGGCAAAAAGACTATCTTCTGACTAGCTTATTCTGGAGGTAAATCTAGTGTCCACTTTCATCTTGCAGGACAAGGGACCAGATTAATCACTGGTGAAAAGCACCAAAGTGAGTGAGAGTATACTGGTGATGAATTTGGCACAGCATGTCCCATTTCATTTAATTTGCCAGGTCTCTAGTTTTAACTCTAACCTTCTTTGGCTGAATGGGTTAATGTAGTGTCTACAATTCCCTCACTTCCAGCTGAGTCTGCTGACTAAAAAAATAAGAACTCCAGCAAGGCCATCATGTTGATTTATACTAACCCACAAAACTGTATCCAGGGTTGTTTTACCATTATTATGGGATACAGTTGCCAAGGGGTTACCACTGCCATGTAGTTAATGAGGGAGATGTTGATTAGCTACTGAAATATTCTAGTATCATTACTGTGGGAGTAATCCAACTAAAGCCATATAATAAACCTGAATAGTAGCAGCTATAGGTTTAATATATTTCATTATAAAAGATGCTAGATGTAGATACTTACATCATAATCCTCCTGGAGGGTAACCACACGGCCAGGCTACACAGGGAGAGAAACATCATTTTAGAAACCAGATCAAGTACCAAGTCACCAGTACAGGCAGGCTAGGATGATACAGCCCTGCTGACACCCACCGTAGCTCCAGGTACCACCACTATGCTGCAAGTCACTGCAGGCACATGAGACAGCTGCAGGGCACCCAGCATCATAAAGATGGCACCAGCTTCAGACAGGGTATGGGTTGTGCCAGGAGGCAGCAGGGTGGGAAGGAGGCAGATTTTTTTTCAAGATTATTAGATCTGGAGCTAAATTTACAAACAGCTGAATCCTGGAGAGAGTCTGGGCAGGTGCCTTTATCAGTATCAAGGGCTACTTTTCACTTCCAGTAGAGGGATCTAGCCAATCCCACCCAGGCACTGACTCGAGGTGCTCCAAGGGCACGTAGGTGCCAAAGGGGTGGCTTGGATTGGCTACTTCCCGCCACCCCCGTGCCCATGGCAAGGAGCGGGAGATTCACCCCCAGGGTTACCCACCTTCTCCCCTCCCTGGGCCCGCACTCCCTCCTTGTGCCCCGCCCCCCAGCAGCCCGGGCCGATTCCCGCACCACCACCGCAGCCCGGGGCCCGATCCCCCTTTACCATCTTGTCGTTGCCGCGGTGGAAGGTGTCTCCCTGCCAGAAGCGGCGGCTGTAGCCGCGGATGAAGCCCACCTTCCTGGAGCTGAACTCGAAGTCGGGTCTCCACACCAGGGAGCCGTAGCCGAAGATCCAGAGGGGCGTTTTCTGCTCCCCAGCATCCTCCTCCTCCTGCGCCTGGCGCTCCGCGGGCAGCTTCATCGCCCGGCTGCACGGACCCAGCAGGCGGGGGCGGCGGCCGCTGGCGGCGAGGCGGGGGCAGCAGCGCTGCAGTAGGCTCCCGAGGCTGCTGCACGGGGGCAGCCCCAGCGCAGGGGCGGGGCGGCGAACACGGCTGGGGCCCCCCGCAGCGGGGACGGGGCTACCGGGCACTGGGCGAAACGCGGGGCAGCCCCAGCGCTTTATACCCCAGCCCGGCGCAAGCTCCGCCCACCTGTCACAGTGAGGTGCGCTAGGAAGGAACTCGTTGTCGCCGCCTCCAATCAGCAGCCCCGGCTCCGGTCCCCTGCCTCCATGCGGAACTGTGATTGGGAGGAAGGGCCTTCAGTCCCGGCGGAGCTCGCTCGCTGATTGGTCGAATGCTGACTCCTGTATCAATCCAGGATGATGCAACGGAACGGGGATCTTTCGCCGGGCCGTGCGTAGAGCAAAGCCGGCGGCTGATTGCATCAGGTAGCCAGGGCATGGCGAGAGGCTGGGGGCGGGACGGATGTGGGTCAGTAGGAAAAAGGCTGTGTCGTGGAACGCTGATAGCTTGGACTGGTCCAAGCCTCACAGCCGAGTTCAATGCCTGTCTCTGTCCCTCACTCTCTAAAATGGGCACAATCATGCTTACCTGTACCACAGCCTAAGCTAAATAGTGATGTTACGCTGATGGGGAGGGAGGATGTTGTAAGTATCTAAATCGTAGTAGTGGGAAGGGATAGAATACAGTAAAGATCTGGTGTTAAGATGTAAAGAAACAGGTTATCAGAATAAATGGTTTGAACTTCCAAACTGCTAAATCATTTAATTACATAGTCTTATTACTGATACCTCCTCCTCCCACCCCTCCTCTCCTATTGTTTGGCACCGACGTGATATGTTTTATCTCAGACTAAACTGTACAATTTCTAGGGCAAGGACTACTTGTTTTATACAGATCTTCTGGCACAGGGGAGCCCTGTCCCTGACTGGGGCTACTGGAAGATAAATGAATAATACTGGGAGAGAAGCAACAGAGAGTCCTGTGGCACCTTTAAGACTAACAGATGTATTGGAGCATAAGCTTTCGTGGGTGAATACCCACTTCGTCAGACGCATGTAATGGAAATTTCCAGAGGCAGGTATAAATATGCAGGCAGGAATCAGTCTGGAGATAGCGAGGTTAGTTCAATCAGGGAGAGTGATCCTCCTCTAGCAGTTGAGGTGCGAACACCAAGGGAGGAAAAACTGTTTCTGTAGTTGGATAGCCATTCACAGTCTTTGTTTAATCCTGATCTGATGGTGTCAAATTTGCAAATGAACTGAAGCTCAGCAGTTTCTCTTTGGAGTCTGGTCCTGAAGTTTTTTTGCTGTAAGATGGCTACCTTTACATCTGCTATTGTGTGGCCAGGCAGGTTGAAGTCTTCTCCTACAGGTTTTTGTATATTGCCATTCCTGATATCTGACTTGTGTCCATTTATCCTTTTACCTAGTGACTGTCCAGTTTGGCCAATGTACATAGCAGAGGGGCATTGCTGGCACATGGATGGCATATATAACATTGGTGGATGTGCAGGTGAATGAACCGGTGATGTTGTAGCTGATCTGGTTAGGTCCTGTGATGGTGTTGCTGGTGTAGATATGTGGGCAGAGTTGGCATCGAGGTTTGTTGCATGGATTGGTTCCTGAGTTAGAGTTGTTATGGTGCGGTGTGTGGTTGCTGGTGAGAATATGCTTAAGGTTGGCGGGTTGTCTGTGGGCGAGGACTGGCCTGCCTCCCAAGGTCTGTGAAAGCGAGGGATCATTGTCCAGGATGGGTTGTAGATCACTGATGATGCGTTGGAGAGGTTTAAGCTGAGGACTGTAGGTGATGGCCAGTGGAGTTCTGTTGGTTTCCTTCTTGGGCTTGTCTTGTAGCAGAAGGCTTCTGGGTACACGTCTGGCTCTGTTGATTTGTTTCCTTATTTCCTTGTGCGGATATCGTCGTTACTTCTCTGGGAGAGAAGTATCAGGGGATAGCCATGTTAGTCTGTATCCACAAAAACAACAAGGAGGCTGGGGGCACCTTAAAGACTAACAGATTTATTTGGGCATAAGCTTTCGTGGGTAAAAAACCTCACTTCTTCAGATGCCTGGAGTGAAAGTTACAGATGCAGGCATTATATAATGACACATGAAGAGAAGGGAGTACCTCACAAGTGGAGAACCAGTGTTGACAGGGCCAATTCGATCAGGGTGGATGTAGTCCACTCCCAATAATAGATGAGGAGGTGTCAATTCCAGGAGAGGCAAAGCTGCTTTTGTAATGAGCCAGCCACTCCCAGTCCCTATTCAAGCCCAAATTAATGGTGTTAAATTTGCAAAGGTAAGTATAGTGGTCAGCAGGTTTCCGGTATAGGGTGGTGTTTATGTGACCATCACTTATTTGCACTGTAGTGTCCAGGAAATGGATCTCGTGTGGACGGGTCCAGGCTAAGGTTCATGGTGGGGTGGAAATTGTTGAAATCCAGGTGGAATTCTTCAAGGGCCTCCTTTCCGTGGGTCCATATGATGAAGATGTCATCGATGTAGCGCAAGTAGAAGAGGGGCGCTAGGGGACGAGAGCTGAGGAAGCGTTGTTCTAAGTCAGCCATAAAAATGTTGGCATACTATGGGGCCATGCGGGTACCCATAGCAGTGCCACTGACTTGAAGGTATAAGTTGTCCCCAAATCTGAAATGGTTGTGGGTGAGGACAAAGTCACAAAGCTCAGCCACCAGGTGAGCTTTGGTCTCATCAGGAATACTGTTCCTGACAGCTTGTAGTCCATCCTCATGTGGAATATTGGTGTAAAGCGCTTCTACATCCATGGTGGCCAGGATGGTGTTTTCAGGAAGATCATCAATGCATTGTAGTTTCCTCAGGAAGTCGGTGGTGTCTCGAAGATAGCTGGGAGTGCTGGTAGCATAGGTTCTGAGGAAAGAACCCCAGCCTAGACCAGTCCACACAAGAGATCCACTGGACCACTATATTTACCTACATGCCTCCAGCTTCCATCCAGGACACATCACACAATCCATTGTATACAGCCAAGCCCTAAAATACAACCGAATTTGCTCCAATCCCTGACAGAGACAAACACCTACAAGATCTTTATCCAGCATTCTTAAAACTACAATACTCACCTGGGGAAGTGAGGAAACAGATTGACAGAGCGAGGCGGGAACCCAGGAATCACCTACTACAGGACAGGCCCCACAAGGAAAATAACAGAACACCACTGGCCATCACGTACAGCCCCCAGCTAAAACTTCTCCAGCGCATTATCAATGATCTACAACCTATCCTGGAAAACGATCCCTCACTCACAACAGACCTTGGGAGGCAGGCCAATCCTCGCTTACAGACAGCCCCCCAACCTGAAGCAAATACTCACCAGCAGCTATACACCACACCACAGAAACCAATCCCTGTAGCAAACCTCGTTGCCTACTCTGTCCCCATATCTACTTTAGCAACACCATCAGAGGACCCAACCACATCAGCCACACCATCAAGGGCTCATTCACCTGCACGTCTACTAATGTTATATGTGCCAACAATGCCCCTCTGCCATGTACATTGGCCAAACCGGACAGTCCCTATGTAAAAGAATAAATGGACACAAATCGGACATCAGGAAGGGTAACATACAAAAGCCAGTAGGTGAACACTTCAACCTCCCTGGACATTCTATAACAGATTTAAAAGTCGTTATTCTTGAACAAAAAAACTTCAGAAACAGACTTCAAAGAGAAACAGCAAAACTAAAATTCATTTGCAAATTTAACACCATTAATTTGGGCTTGAATAGGGACTGGGAGTGGCTGGCTCACTACAAAAGCAGCTTTGCTTCTCCTGGAATTGACACCTCCTCATCTATTATTGGGAGTGGACTACATCCACCCTGATCGAATTGGCCCTGTCAACACTGGTTCTCCACTTATGAGGTACTCCCTTCTCTTCATGTGTCATTATATAATGCCTGCATCTGTAACTTTCACTCCATGCATCTGAAGAAGTGAGGTTTTTTACCCACGAAAGTTTAGGCCCAAATAAATCTGTTAGTCTTTAAGGTGTCACTGGACTCCTTGTTGTTTTTACTGGGAGAGAAGGGCTAGGATGGGAGCAGTATTGGTTCAATGGAATAGGATGAGGGGAATAGTGGAGGGAGTGGCGTAGCTGGGGGAAGTGCTGGGCATAGGGGATTGAACGAGAGACAGTGCCAGGTGAATTAAATAATAATCAACTTTATTACAGTAGCACCTAGAGAGCACAAGGGAGATTAAGATAGTCTATTGTTAGATTAATGGGATAGGAGTAGTCAGTATTGGATTAATTATATAGGAATAGTGTCCTAAGGGAATTCTTTGAAGTGCCAGGGTTTGCAATATTTTAAACTGAACTAGACCAAGCACAGGAACACACCCTGATGGAACAACCCTGCAATGATCTAAAAGCAATTTACATATTCTGTGTCTCTGATATCAGGCCACCTTGAATAAGCATATTAGCTGGATGATTCTGATAAACTGATCAGAAGTAAAATAATTAAAAATGCTGACAATGAAATTATCATGTTGCTCTATAGGCCAGACTTCCCCCTGATGCTCTGGTAGTCATGCTAAGAAGAGAAAATGCTAGCCTGCTAGGAATACATATTTTCAGTGATGTACTGTATTAACAAACAAATACATATGCTTATGGTAACATTTTGATTGATTTACCAAAAAGATACAAGTTAATAAAATGTCTGTATATGAAAAAGAGGAAGGAATAAGACTGAAATTGTAAATGGGACTGGCTATAGGAAGGTCAATTTGTAAACCAAATTCAAAACTAGGATTAGACAAATAGTGCAAGCTAAACTGTCTTGTCTTCTGCCTGCAGGAATGGGTTTTCACAGATTGTAGTGATGTATCTCTCGTTCTGTTATGTGCTGTCTAATTAACTAATTATATTAATAAATCCAATCAAGCTTACTTATGCTCTTTAATTACTGAATAAATTCTAACCTTATTAAAACTAGTTGATTACAAATTGGCAACATTCAGTAGCCTTGGTATTAACAATCTGTTTAAATGAATAGGAGCTCTTCAGATTGCTCTTAGAGCTACTGAGGTTATGCCGTAGATGAATGTGTTTCATTCTATATCTACAGCCTCATGTAAATAGAAAATCACTACAAATTCAGAAAGTTTCTATGTAATCATATGAGTTTGACATTTATCTAAAAGAAAGCACAAATTTTAGTGAAATTAGTAGAGCCCCTAAAGACAAACCTAGCTCTTTTCATCAGTAAATCTCACAACACCTTACAGAGGCGGTAAGCCTAATTATCCTCATTTTACACAGGGAAACAGGTACAGAGCAGTGATATGAATTGACTGGGGCCTGGTCTACACTATGAGTTTAGGTTGAATTTAGCAGCATTAAATCGAATTAACCCTGCACCCATCCACACAACAAAGCCATTTTTGTAGACATAAAGGGCTCTTAAAATCTATTTCTGTACTCCTCCCCGACAAGGGGAGTAGCGCTGAAATCGACATTGCCGGTTCGAATTAGGATTAATGTGGATGCAATTCGACGGTATTGGTCTCCGGGAGCTATCCCACAGTGCACCATTGTGACCGCTCTGGACAGCAATCTGAACTCGGATGCACTGGCCAGGTAGACAGGAAAAGCCACGCGAACTTTTGAATTTCATTTCCTGTTTCCCCAGCGTGGAGAGCTGATCAGCACAGGTAACCATGCAGAGCTCATCAGCACACGTGACCATGCAGTCCCAGAATCAAAAAAGAGCTCCAGCATGAACCATACGGGAGGTACTGGATCTGATCGCTGTATGGGGAGACGAATCCATGCTATCCGAACTCCGTTCCAAAAGACGGAATGCCAAAACATTTAAAAAAATCTCCAAGGCCATGATGGACAGACTATAGGCTGAGCAAGTGCAGAACGGTGGTTCACTCTACTTCCCTGTAAGCCAACAGCCCTCCCCTCCCCACTTTGATCTCTGCTTGCAGAGGCAATAAAGTCAGTGTTGTTTCAAATTCATGCATTCTTTATTACTTCATCACACAAATGGGGGATAACTGCCAAGGTAGCCCGGGAGGGGTGGGGGAGGAGGGAAGCAACGGGTGGAGTTGTTGTACAGGCACCCCCTAGAATGGCATGCAGCTCATCATTTCTGCAGGATGTCTGGGGCTCTGACCTGGAGCGGCCGCTTGCATCTGTGGTTCTATAGTAGGCTTGCCTGATATTCTAGGCAGCACTGAATCTCTATTAGACAAAACTTAAAGAAGAGAATGACCTGGGGAGTCATTCCCATTTTTGTCTAGGCGCCCCCGACCGACCTCACGGAGGCCGGTCAGGAGCACCCATGACAGCAGCAGATGGTACAGTATGACTGGTAACCATCTTTGCTAACTTGCAAAGGCAAGGAGCTGCAGCTGCTGCTGTGTAGCACTGAGGTACTGTCAGCAGCATCCAGTAGACATACGGTGACAGTGAAAAAAGGCTGAACGGGCTCCATGCTTGCCGTGCTATGGCGTCTGCTCGGGCAATCTAGGGAAAAGGGCGCAAAATGATTGTCTGCTGTTGCTTTCACGGAGGGGGGGGTTGACTGATGACATTTACCCATAACCACCCGCGACAAATTTTTGGCCCCATCAGGCATTGGGAGCTCAACTCAGAATTCCAGTGGGCAGCAGGGACTGCAGGAACTGTGGGATAGCTACCACAGTGCAACGCTCCGAAAGTCGACGCTTGCCACGGTTCTATGGACGCACACCGCCGAATTAATGTGCTTCGTGTGGAGGCGTGCACTCGACTTTATACAATCTGTTCCCAAAAATCAACTTCTGTAAAATTGGAGTAATTTCGTAGTGTAGACATACCCTAAGGTTACCAAGCAGGCCAGTAGCCAAGTCAGGAATAGAACCCTGATCTTTCAAGTCCCTGTCCAGGGTTCTATCCACTACAGGGACTTGTCTGGTGCCCTGGTGCATTCTGACTTAATTTAAACCCTGGTCCCAAATACCATTTATTTTCTCAATGATTTGTTTAGGAACATTCATCATATTGTGACAATGCCATAGAATGTGTAACATTGCCTTAACGCCCATGCAAAATTCTTCAGACCTCCAGCAGGCACCTTATTCACAGCTGTGTGGTGGTGAGTACATGGCCCTCAGGTGAGTTCTGTGAGCAAAAGAGTTGCCCAAAGAATTTGTGATTGAGAATTGTGGTTCAACATCCTTCCATGAAACAAACAGTGATTTTTTCCCCACTTAGCTTTAAGTACATGGAGTGACAACCTGGCAGAGGTCAACACTCAGAAGGTGGGCCGTGTGTGCAAAATTAGATGTGGTGCCCATTAAGATAGCTGCAGGTGAGCAAGGGATATGCAGGCAGGGGCTTTAATGCTTTGCTGTATGCTGCATATAAATGGAAGGAATTTCAGCTATTGAGCAGGCTGTAGAAGAGATTGACTTTGCAGTGACACTGGTTTAAGCAACATCAGTGCTCCCCAAGAGATCAAATCATCTTCTCAACACCTGCCTGCATTGGGGCCTCAGTGATATAGTCTTCTCACAATTGTCAGGTTTGTGTTGCCCCCATAATGGAGATTCTAGTAGTAGTCAGGGATTGGAAAACCTAATTCACCCTATTGCAGCAATCTGAGTGCTTGTACTGATGTTCTCTTCTTACGCTTACAGAAGCTGAGGGCCTGCAGTACAGCAGACCTGTCCATCTGAGGACTTCTAGGCCCACCCTGTATGCTTTAAGCCTTGAGATAAATATCTCCATTCCATCCTACTGAACATGTTCTTCACATCTGGAAAAGTGGAGATGGCAGTGTAATTGGAAAGCCTGCTCTCCTAATCCTGAGGTGTACAGAGCACTGGCAATTCTAATGGGACCTACAGGTGCTGATCCGGCCCAAAATGTGGGAGGGGTCTCTTAATGGGAGCTGCATTTCTCACTGAGAAAAGAACAAGTGGAAGAGACAGACTAGTGTGAGCATGCATTTCTCTGTCCATATGCAGATGTTTTGCCATATTGGCAATATTTTGAGTTCCATGGTAAGTACAGATTGACAATTGGCAAAGTCTCGGTGGGCTCGAGTTGGGAGGAGATTGAAGAAATCAAGGCTTTGCTGTGATCTACAGCAAGAACACGCGCCTTCTCTGTGCAGACAAAGTACTATTGGGGGGATTCGCATCTGATGTTTCACAACAGCAGATAATCATTGTTGGCCAGATTGAGAGCCCCTTACTTGCAATGATAAGCAGTTGCTCACATGAGGAGTCCTATTGTAACAATTTGTCTAGGTAGCTGCTCATCAATATACAGGGTTTACAGTCTGGCCCTGTGTGTTTCCCAACAGAGGTTGTGAGATGACAAGAGTCTATTGTCTTATTTAAGTGGAAGCAAGAAATGAACATTGGAATGTGGAGGACAGGAGCCTGGAGCTGTCACTTAGCTCTCCTTGTTCTCCAGCCTGGTCACACACATGCAATAGACTCTAACCCAGCAACGGATGATTAATTGCCGGACATAGCGAAGTCTAGATGCTCAGTCAGAAGAGCTACAAACTGGAGAACAGGTTAGTTTTGCAGACAAGTCTTGCATTGTCCAGGGCCAGCTCCAGCTTTTTGCCGCCCCAAGCGGCAAAGAAAAAAAATTAAAAAAAAAAAAAGATTGAGCAGCCGCCGAAGTGCCGCCAACGAGTGAAGAGAAGAAGAGCGAAGGACCCGCTGCCAAATTGCCGCCGAAGACCCGGACGTGTCGCCCCAGCAACGGCGGAGTGCTGCCCCTTTCTATTGGCCGCCCCAGGCACCTGCTTCCTTCGCTGGTGCCTGGAGCCGGCCCTGCCATTGTCAGACTATCTGGCACCAAAGTGCCCTTGCAGTTCTCTTCTCCATGCTGATGGGTATATGAGTGTGGGCAATGGAGGCACAAGAGAAAAAAATGTTCATTTATTTGCAAAGTCTCCTGTCCTGGATTTTACCTGCCACAGTCCGTTTAACTTCAGCTGAGATCATTAACTGGCTGTGTTTAATCATTAAGCAGTTAATATTAACTACTAAGTGAAGCAAAAGCCTCCAGTATCAGCCGAGGTCAGGAGTAATGATCTTAAGTGAAGCAGGAGGAGTGTTAAAATCCAGTTTGGTGCTTGGAAACTATTATAAATTAGGGCATTACATAGGCCAACTGTACCAATACAGGCAAGTCATGCCTCAGTTTCCCCTACAGGCCCCAGGGCTGACGAAGTTGCTCATCTTCTCCACCAAGGTTCAGACCAACAGTCCCTGCCTCCCCACCTTGGAAAGGAATATTGTCCCTCTCAGAGTTCATTGAAGCCCTGGCATAATTTTAATACAAGTAACAACATTCTCCAGCCCCCAAAGTAAGACAGGTTAAAATGAAGCCGGTCTCCATCCCCACTCTAGGCTGCCTACCCAAGAGTCAGCCTCAGCACCTATTTCATTTCTCAGTTCCTTTCCCCTATTCCAGGGCCCCACCCTTCAGGCCATGTACGTCACTGTTAACAGGCCCTCTTCTTCAAGTCCTGTACACCTATTCCAATGGCTCCACACCTTGGCCACCTCCATGCTTGTTGCAACTCTTCTCCCCCACAGCCCTCAACTCAGGGCTTCTGCAGGCTGGCTTCCTGCAGCGTTCCACTCCCCAGACCCCCTTCACCGACACCTACAAATGTTACCTCTGCTGAACATCGTCTCATGGGAACCTCCCTCCAGAATCAATCTTCCTTTACTGGGCTCAGCCTACCCTGACTGAGCTGGGTCTCCCCCTTTGCTTACGGGCCTCTGTCTGAGCTGTCTACTCAGCAGGGTCCCCAGCTCTGGCCAGTGCTTACCCACAGCACGCTCTCTGCATTGGCTATCTGCACCAGCAATTCTCAAGACTGCTCTCTCAAGTCTCACACAGCTTCCTGCCACTCCTTCCTACTCCACCCGCCTCCCCCCCCCCCACACATACTTTTTTTTTTTCCTGGTGGAGCAGATTTGACTGGATAGTCTATTGTCACCACCAGTTATACCTCTTAACTACATAGCAGTTTATAGTCTCTCATTGTGCTAAGAGGAGAGAGACGTGTGCTGAGGAGCCAATCTGGAAAAAGACTAGGAGATCTCGCCTCTTCTCTGTGCATGTGTAAATGGCGATGGCTATTAGCATTAGTGATACTAATGCTTATATGTTCATACTGCAAAGAGAGCAGACCTCCAAGCTAAAGCACATGAATGTTAAAGATGCCAGGATAAACAGACAGGTGCGAAGGGGGGATATGGGGACAATGATGTCATGGAGTGTTGAAGAGATGGATGCACGTACAGGGATAAAGCAGAAGGGGATAAAGGAGATGGAAAACTGTAGAAATCTGGCAGTTTATTATTGCCAATCAGACAACTAATGGAAAGGAATGTCACTGATATGTTAACAGTAGAAGAATTAAAACACATCCAATCCCAGGCTCACTGACATTTAAGAAGGAGAAAAAGACAATTGTAGATTTAGGTTTTGCAGCCTGAAACTGGTTTTCTCAGGCTATAGGAGAAATAAAGACCTGGTTTATATTTAGCAGTAAACACATTGCTCCCTCAGGGCAAACATTCTGTGTGTTAGTCTCAGGTGACTGATGCATAAGTACCAACACTGGCTAGGATTCAGTGCAGCGGTGAATCACTGCAGAGCAAGAGAACCACAAACAGGTCTGGCATGATGCATGGGAACAGATTGTAACAGAAATAATTATCTTCAGCTCAAATTTCAGGTCTGTAAAAATATATCTCAACAAGCCGTGGATGTGCATGGATTGGAAGATGTGTTCTTGTTATTAAGAAAGGGATTGTACTGTACAGAAATCGCTGACAGTGAGATAGCACATAGAGTCCTAGGACAGGAGGAACATTGGCCCATTTCCATCCACTCTGCTTGGCACTGCTTTCCCTTCTCTGCAGGGAAGAGAGGAGAGAATTTCAACACACATTTACTTCCCTCCCCTTCCCTCCGGCTTCAGTGGCTACACTGGGTTTGGAAGTGACTCACAGAATCATACAAATGCAGGGCTGGAAGGGACCTTGAGAGGTTCCAACAGTGCTTCATGCCCTGGGCCAGAGCTGCAAGTGATGTAAATTGGTATCACTCCGTTGATTAAGGTGGAGCTACACTGATTTCCACCAGCCAAGGAGCTGGCTCACTGTCTCTAGTGAGACTGACTCAGTGCAATTCTTACAGCAGCAACAAATGCTCTTCAGACCTGAATATGGACAGGACAAATACAAATTGCTATAAACCATCTGCATTTGGTTAGTTTAAACAAACCACGCGGGAAAGATATTGCCAAGGCTTCTGAATAAAGGATTGGATGATATAAGATGAAGTGGGGAAGGGTGGGGCGTGGCGGCTACATCCAAAGGGATTAGACGTTCATTGGGAATTTTGACTCAGGTGTACGGTCAAATACATTTGAATCAATGTTACTCTGTCCTGAGGGGGGAACAATAAAAAGAAAGGGCAAAGGTTCTCTGGTGACATCCCAGTGTCTTTTTCTAAACCAACTGTAGCGACTGTAGTGCTAGTGTAACGTGCTGATTGAC
Organism: Terrapene triunguis; assembly: GCF_002925995.2. NCBI lineage: Eukaryota > Metazoa > Chordata > Testudines > Emydidae > Terrapene > Terrapene triunguis. The sequence continues at coordinate 42,279,798 of NW_020664447.1, forward strand.
AGCCCCGGTGACCAATGCCCTAAGCAGTGAGGCAGGCTTCCCATGCTGTCCTGGGACTGTGATTCCATCTTAATGATGCCTTGTGTGCTGTCAGCACTCTACAAATAATAAATAATTAATAACTTGGGGGATCCACCCGTAAGAGTGAGAGGGGAGTTCAGACTGCTGGTGCAGCCAACCCTGAGTCTGGTCACGGATACTGATACCAGTTAGCAGGGGAGGCTTTATGGTTTTTGCCGCCCCAAGCACGGCAGTCAGGTGGCTTTCGGCGGCATGCCTGCGGGCAGTCCGCTGGTCACCCGGATTCGGCGGCATGCCTGCAGGAAGGCTGCCAGTGCCACGCCTTCAGCGTCCCCGCCGCCAAATTACCACCAAAGCCACGGGACCGGGGGACCTCCCGCAGGCATGCCACCGAAGGCAGCCTGACTGCTGCCCTCACAGCGACCGGCAGGCTGCCCCCTGTGGCTTGCCGCCCCAGGCACGCGCTTGGTGTGCTGGTGCCTGGAGCCGCCCCTGCCAGTTAGTGCCAGCTGAGTGTGTAGTTTTTGTGATATTGCGTGTCAATCCAAGAAGTGGCCTGAGACCAACTCATTGCGTATAGATCACGTGACTCGCCTTCAGCTAGTAATTAGTTATAATCACCTCTAACCTAACCTGAAACTGACTGGTGATCTAATAATGAAAAACTCCATGTAATCTATTAGCAATCCCTTGTATGAAACAGTCTCTAACATCTCAGTGTTTTACCTGGAAATCATCTAAAGAAACCAGTTCTCTTGGAGGTTGTTCGCTTCTGTACAAAAAAAATGTCCCAATTGTTGTACTTTTTCCACAATTTTCTGCCCCCCTCACACCCAGGAATCAATGCAGTTTCAGCACTGCTTCTACAGGCCCTGGACTACTTGGACATGCCAGTGTTGCTCTGGCCACGTAGTGATAGTTACTCTGTCCTGGAACTGTAATTTCTCAGTCAGCCAGACCACAGCTGTGTCCTAGTGCTTACTGTATCTGACTGAGCATCTCTTCCAGGCACTGATCCTGTCCTGGCACTCTCAGAGGCCTTATCTGTATGGGTTTGAGCAGTTCTAGAGATCACAGGTTCTGTGAATGAAAAGGGGAACTTGTGCTTTATATTTTTTCACTCTACAGTTCCTGAGTGTAATTTCTTCATAATGAACTGAAGAGCTGGTTGATTTTGAAGTGATTTGTCTTAGTTAATTTAAAGAAGGCCACATGTTGACATATTAGAACGCTCCATTCCAGTAACATCACTAAAACAAACTGGCCTGTATGGGCAATTAAGATAATAGGACAGATCCTCAGCTGGTGTAAATTGTCCTAGCTCCATTGACTTCAGTGAAGATATGTCAATTTACACCAGCTGAGGATCCTGTGCAACATGTCTACAATTACTTCTGCTCTTAGAGCCACAGAACATTTCTCATGACAGATATTGGATCTTCTAAGCCAGGGGTTCTCAAACTTCATTGTACTGCGACCCCATTCTGACAATAAAAGTTACTACACGACCCCAGGACGGGGGACCGAAGCCTGAGCCAAAGCCCGAGCCCCACTGAATGGGGGGCGGGAGGGAGTGTGTGGGAAAGCTGAAGCCCAAGGGCGGCCTGTAACCTGAGTTCCAACACGAAGGTCTGAAACCCCTCAGGCTTCGGCCTCGGGTGGTGGGGCTCAGGCTTCGGCCCTAGGCCCCATCAAGTCTAAGCTAGCCCTGGAGACCCCATTAAAATGGGTCACGACACACTTTGGGGTCCTGACCCATAGTTTGAGAACCGCTGTTCTAAGCCATAAAGTAATAGACTTAATTTCTACTGAGATTGAGACATACTGTCAGCGATCAGGAGGACATTAGATCAACCTAGTGGGCACAAGCTTAGACTACAGGAGCTTTTTATTAACAGCACAAATTGCAAAGCTTCATTAGAGAGAAAGAGAGTCAAGAGAATGTGAACTCTGTAACAAAAGAGAAAATTGAAATACTTCCTAAATCCACTGTCTACTACAAAGAAAACCAAAACTGATTTAGTAAGAGCCAGCGTCTTAAAACATCATTATGGATCTGTCACAGGGTGAGATGGGCTTTTATAGCACTCATGTCCTAGCTTTGACCTATGCTTTGCAGTCCCCTCCCAGACCATGTGACTGTGAACCAGGAGCAAGGTCTTTGAAGGAAGCAAGTTAAAAGTCAGGTCCTAGCTCTCAGTAATGAAGATAGCTCAAAAGGGATCTCCAGTGACCAGGTGTAAGGAAGTGTTGACTGATTTTTAATCAGGCCAAGAAATCAGCCTAGATTCGCCTCCCTATCCCGCATCTGTCATCAGGTTGTTAGCCCCCAAGAAAACTTACAAGATTAAGGTAAACATAAAATAACAGCTTTATCTATAACACAACAGTTAAAACAGTAATAAAGGATAAATACTAAGGACTTCCAAACTATAACTATAGAGGACCAAATACAAACCCAGCTGCGGCTGTAACAAGCAGAGGCTTAAAGCCCTGACCCAAAACTATATACAGGACAGGTGATAGGAGCCTAGATGTCTTTTTACCATGTCTTGCAGCTTGGTTACAGACGCCCACCAACACGATAGGACAGAGCACTAGACGCAGGCGGTGACAGCAGGCTCCTGAGGCTGGGACCTCCAGACAGGTAAGCTGACAACTCTGTTCTTCTCTTCACAGACCTTCCTCCCTGCACCGTCGTGTGTCTGTGAGTGAACTGGAACCAAAGGACAGCAGATCAATAGCTATCCTTGCATACAGGTATGTACCCTACCCCAGCAACCCTTACTGTGGTACCTGTCTGCCTCTCAGATGGGCAGCCCTGTGGGACTGGAGGGCTGGACTTTTATACTACCTTGTTCCTAGGCAGATTACCAGTCACGTGGCCTGCCTCTTTTCCTGCCTTTAGCAAAAAGGGTGCCAAAGGCTGGAGAAGAAGGGCACCAAATATGGATTCCCAACAACAACTAAGGGAAATCCAAGATGGCTACGTGGGGATAATTGTAAAAATTGAAAAATAAAGAAAGTTCCCCTACAGAAGGACTGGCAATGAGCTCGAGCAAGTCCTGGGGAGGGTCAGCAGCAGAGTCCCTGAGCGACAGCGACAGCAGGCTGGGGAAGTTCTGTGGGTGCTGCGGTGGGGATGGAGCCCATGAGTGGCTTGGCTAAAGAGACCTGAGGAAGGTCAAGGAGGAGATGAGCAACATAAACAGTGGCCAAGGGGAAAGTGAAGCTGGAGTATTTGAGTAACCGGGACAGTTGCTTCCTGAGCCCAGTGTGGAGGGAGGGACTCAGCTCCCCCATACCTCAGTTGTGCCACCTGGAGGGGTGAGCTGCAGCTAAGTGGTAAAGGCCTTATGACAGGGTGCAAGCTCAGTCCTCAGAGGGTTAATGTAGCAGATGCCAGGAGTAAGGACCTGAAGTTAGACTGCTTACCTGCTCCATTACCCCAGGTAGTCTAATGAGTGCATCTGGGCCCCAGCTGAGCTGCCTCATTGGCCTAACCCTCTGATTGGCTGAGGAGATCAGCAGACTTGCTCTGAAGACTGCAGCAGGTGAGTACTAGCTGCTCAAAGCATTTGTCCATGGCTATGATACCTCCTGCCTTGCTACACGTAATCAGGTTCTGACCCCTAATGTCTGACTCCAGCTCTGACCTCTAAGTCTGGCTCTGACCCTGACCCTGGATGCCTATTCCTGGCTACTGACTCCTGCTCCAACCACTGTGACTGCCCATGTCCCAGTCCCTGACAATTAACTCTGGCCTGTTAGAGGGAGCAGGGGAAATATAAAGGGCTGCCTGGGAGGCAGTAAGGGGAAGAAAGCTGGGTGTGAGTAGGAGCATAGCTTACGGTTCTGCATAATTGTAGAGATTGTTGCTGCCTTTGTTTTGTTAGTGCTACTGCTTTTCTGTTGGCAGTCTGTCTAAGTTCCCATATTGGTGGCCCTGGCAAGAACGGTCCACAACTGCCTGACTGTTTTATTTAGTGCTGGGAGATCAGTGTGTCAGTCCACAGGCCTCTGCCAGAAAGTGAAATGGTCAAGACCCCAGAGCAGGCAAAGGACCTCCCCTACACCAAGGGGAGAAAATTTGTTGTGTAGGGTTGGACTTTTGACTGCTCTGTAAGGGGAAGACTTTTGCTTTGATCAGAGGGCCAAAGCACTAAGTCATTGAGCCACCACAAGGAGATGGTAGACCACTGCTGGGAAACTGATGCACATAACCATCCAGACAGCAGAGGGAAGCTGCTCCTTCACAGGGTCCCTTCACCTGTACCTTACTACATCCTTCACTGTTTGCAAGAACTATCCCACATCTTGCCTGCTTTACAACATTTGACTGTGCTGGAAGGAACACAAGTGAGTGAGTAGCTGGCCACAGTACCCAATGTGTTCAATATTTTGTCAGCTAACCTGAGTGTAACAAATTCTGCAGATAATCTGGCAAGTCACAGGTTAAGGGTCAAGAGCTCCTAAGTGACTACAGATAGGATTCAGAACTTTAAACTATCAAATTGTTTTTGGTTTTATGTAGCGTATATAAGGGAATTAGGATGTGACTGATGTGAGATGTTGGAAATGTGGAAATGTCAAAAGACTGTTATACTGAGGTGTGCCAGATGCTATCATAGGCAATGGGATTATTCCTATATTTGTATACATGTAACACTTAGATATCTGTGTGCATTAGGGATTGTATTCTAGCTCCATGGGAAATGGTCACTGAGCTTCCACCAGGAACTAAAATCTGTGGGGTGTAACTAATGCAAATTCTGGGACAGGTAAACAACTCTGGGGAATTCCCCCATACACCCTGGGAATTGCCTATACAGGTTCAGATTAGGTTCAAGAGGCCCAGCAAACAAAGAAAGGGCTCTTGGTATAAATGGTCAGCCTGAACAGGCAGGGGGACCCTCATTTGATCCTCAAACTGACATGAAATTGTAACCAAGAGGGTGAAACTCTTTGGGAAGGGCTTAAAGGATAGGTAACTTGCCAGGGTCTCCAAGTGGAACACAGGTTTCTCTTTGGTTCCAGGATGCACACACACCTGCTTTCTCTCTCATTCCTTAAAGAGGCTTTGGAATTTGTGCCTTCAGTGAAAAGCTTCTGGGCTCTAAGCATGTGCTCACTGGGCTGACTCTTATGTCCTGAAACTGAGTATGTCTATGTCTCAGTAGATAAGAGATCAGGAGTTGCAATATCCCTTAGGGAGTTCATTTTCAAATACAAGTGAAAGCCCATTTCTTTTTGGTTTAGAAGATCTAATACCTGTAATGAGAGAGGTTCTGAGACATTAACAACTGCAGTAATCACAGATGTGTTGTCTGTGAGTCTCCAAGTTTGTTCTTGTCATGTTATTGAAGGGGAGCTTTGTTTTCAAGTAAGTCAACATGTGTCTCCCTTAAGTTAACTAGTGTGAACCACTCCAAAATCAATTCTCTTTAGTTTATTATGAAGAAATGCCCCTCACAGGCAGTATGGAATGAGGAAATAGAAAACACAAGTTCCCATTTGTGCTCACAAATGCCACAGCTGCAATGTCTTTAAAAGCACATCCGTTTTATTTCAATATAAACAGAATGAAGCACTTCTTGTCAGTGTCACGGAGCTGGCAGTGGATCTCGTTGCATCCTCTGTGTGGTTCCCAGCCTGGTAAATAAAACTTCCATGAAACCTCAGTTGCATCCTCCGTATGTTTTGTCTCTGCACCAAACTCTCAATATGACCATGCGGACATAGCATGTTCTGTAATGATTGTGCTGAAGTGTATTGAGACAGAAATGTAAGGATCATGATGGCATGTCCTAGTGTTCATTGGAAAATGGTAAACAGGCATGGGTTTGCATCAGACTGCAAAATGCTGGTACAGACATAGCCCAGGGCATGGTAGGGCAAGAACAATATGGGCCTGGTTCCAGATACTAAATCTGTTTAAGTCATTTTCTGCCTGGCTTTCCCCTCCCTTCTCTATAGGGAAAACATTGCATCAAGTCAAACACACACTCGCACTCCTGCCCTTCCCTGGAAGATGGTGTGGGCTGGACATAATGGGTTTGGAAGTGAAATTCTAGCAGTGTCCCTTGTCTACACTGTACCTTGTCTGAGTGAGAGACACTAAATGGGAAGGATTCTTCTATCAGCCTGTGGTGGGGTGTTCACCCACACTTGCCCTGAAAGGGTTAATGCAGACTGAGAAGGGGGCTACTTAACCAGACAGGGCACAGCTGAGGAGAATCACATGACTAAGCAATCCCCTGACTGGGTGAGGGAGCCTAGCTGAGGAGGAACAAGCTGGATTTATAAAGCCAGGAAATTGGAAGCAGAGGGGGCTGCTGGGAAAGTCTGCAGTTACTCCCTGGGAGAAGGGAAGAGTGTTTGGTGGCTGCAGAGACATATAGTCTGTAGTTACTCCCTGTGAGGAGGGAGTTGGGAGGGTGGCAGACCAAGAGAGGGGGTGTGCCAGATGGCAAGGAAAGGGTTCAGGGAAAGGTAGTAAGGTCTAGGAGGGAGCAGACCTTGGCTGCTGATTAGAGGGTCCCTGAGCCAAAACGCGGAGTAGAGGGCAGGTCTGGGTTCACCTGCCAGCTGCTGAGGAAGTGGCACTATGAGGCAGTGAATGGAAAGATTGCTTAGGATTGTAGAAGAAAGACCTTTGTACTGAGGATGGGGAAAACATGCACAGTGACCTGGCCGGAAGGCCAAGTCGCAAAGAGGCGGCAGCAGCTCGTGGAACAAGAGAGGCGCTGTAGACCGAGAAAGAGGGACAGAGAGATGGCCTGCAACCGTGGGAAGGGGTGTCAGCCTCCTGAAGCTAACCCCCAGAATGGCCAGGAGGAGGTGCTGGCCCAGTGCTGAGTACAGCACCCTGTCACACAGCTGCACATTCTTTTCCCACCCAATCAAGAACTGAAGGACAAATACAGTTATTCAGCTATGAATTCACCTTTTTAGCTTTAAAGATATGAACTGAAAAGACCCTGTGTACGTTTTGGATTGAATGATTGCAGGTGGGAGAAGGTAAAGCTATGGCTGTCGATGAATAAGGTGAAGATTATTTTCAGAGCATTTCATAGCCTTGTGGATTGTTCATATGAAATGACCGCTGCAAAGTCTATCTCCTCCCCTTCCCCTGATACAAGGAAACTTTTTCAGGGGACAGTCTATTGCCCCTCTGGTCAGGGCAGTAGTTAACTCTCAAGTTTGGCAGCGCATTGCATAGTAGCTTGCTAATTGTCAGAAAAATGATACAGGTTGGTAGTGACTAAAAGTTACAATCTGATGGCTGTGAGGTGGCCTATGATAAATGAGTAGGATTTAAGTGGTTCCAAGTAGTACAGACAGAACAAAGTAAGTCACCAAGCAAAATAAAATAAAATGCGCAAATCTATGTCTAATCAAACTAAATACAGATAATCTCACCCTCAGAGATGCTTCAGTAAGTTTTTCTCAGACTGGACACCTTCCAGGACTGGGCACAATTCTTTCCCCTCACCTGAACTGGAATCCATCTTTAACTTGGTGCTTTTCCAGTGGGGGGGGGGGGTGGAAACCCAGAGGGACAAAGGGTTCCCGCTTTATGCAAAAGATATATAAAGGGGTGGAAGAGAACAGAGGGAGAGAGAAGCCATCATGAAGAATCCCCTAGCTATCACCTGAGCTGGAACAAGAGCTGTACCAGGGGAAAGAATTGTGCCCAGGCCTGGAAGGTGTCCAGTCTGAGAAAGTATCAGAGGGGTAGCCGTGTTAGTCTGAATCTGTAAAAAGCAACAGAGGGTTCTGTGGCACCTTTGAGACTAACAGAAGTATTGGGAGCATAAACTTTCGTGGGTAAGAACCTCACTTCTTCATATGCAAGTAATGGAAATCTCCAGAGGCAGGTATAAATCAGTATGGAGATAACGAGGTTAGTTCAATCAGGGAGGGTGAGGTGCTCTGCTAGCAGTAGAGGTGTGAACACCAAGGGAGGAGAAACTGCTTCTGTAGTTGGATAGCCATTCACAGTCTTTGTTTAATCCTGATCTGATGGTGTCAAATTTGCAAATGAACTGGAGCTCAGCAGTTTCTCTTTGGAGTCTGGTCCTGAAGTTTTTTTGCTGTAAGATGGCTACCTTAACATCTGCTATTGTGTGGCCAGGGAGGTTGAACTGTTCTCCTACAGGTTTTTGTATATTGCCATTCCTGATATCTGACTTGTGTCCATTTATCCTCTTGCGTAGTGACTGTCCGGTTTGGCCAATGTACATAGCAGAGGGGCATTGCTGGCACATGATGGCATATATAACATTGGTGGACGTGCAGGTCAATGAGCCGGTGATGTAGCTGATCTGGTTAGGTCCTGTGATAGTGCTGCTGGTGTAGATATGTGGGCAGAGTTGGCATCGAGGTTTGTTGCCTGGGTTGGTTCCTGAGTTAGAGTTGTTATGGTGCGGTGCGTGGTTGCTGGTGAGAATATGCTTAAGGTTGGCGGGTTGTCTGTGGGCGAGGACTGGCCTGCCTCCCAAGGTCTGTGAAAGTGAGGGATCATTGTCCAGGATGGGTTGTAGATCACTGATGATGTGTTGGAGAGGTTTAAGCTGAGGGCTGTAGGTGATGGCCAGTGGAGTTCTGTTGGTTTCTTTTTTGGGCCTGTCTTGTAGCAGGAGGCTTCTGGGTACACGTCTGGCTCTGTTGATTTGTTTCTTTATTTCCTTGTGTGGGTATCGTAGTTTTGAGAATGCTTGGTGAAGATCTTGTAGGTGTTGGTCTCTGTCTGAGGGGTTGGAGCAGATGCGGTTGTACCTCAGTGCTTGGCTGTAGACGATGGATCGTGTGGTGTGTCCGGGGTGGAAGCTGGAGGCATGAAGGTAGGCATAGCGGTTGGTGGGTTTTCGGTATAGGGTGGTGTTAACGTGGCCATTGCTTATTTGTACTGTGGTGTCCAGGAAGTGGACCTCCCATGTAGATTGGTCCAGGCTGAGGTTGATGACAGGGTGCTGGAGTCCTGAGCTGGCAGGGAAAACAGTCTGAGAAAAACTTACTGAAGCATCTCTGAGGGTGAGATTATCTGTATTTAGTTTGATTACACATAGATTTGCGCATTTTATTTTATTTTGCTTGGTGACTTACTTTGTTCTGTCTGTTACTACTTGGAACCACTTAAATCCTACTGTCTGTATTTAATAAAATCACTTTTTATTTAGTAATTTACTCAGAGTATGTATTAATACCTGGGGGAGCAAACAACTGTGCATATCTCTCTATCAGTGTTATAGAGGGCGAACAATTTATGAGTTTGCACTCCATAAGCTTTATGCAGGGTAAAACGGATTTATTTGGGTTTAGACCCCATTGGGAGTTGGGCATCTGAGTGCTAAAGACAAGCACACTTCTGTGAGCTGTTTTCGGGTAAACTTGCAGCTTTGGGGCAAGTGATTCAGACCCTGGGTCTGTGTTGAAGCGGACTGGAGTGTCTGGCTCAGCAAGACGGTGCTGGAGTCCTGAGCTGGCAGGGAAAACAGGAGCAGGGGTAGTCTTTGCACATCGGATGGCAGTTCCCAACGGGGTTTCTGTGATCCAACCCGTCACAGTGACTAACTACACAAAGTGCACAACAATGGAGAACCAGGCCTGCAGTAACTAGTACAGGGGTAGGCAACTTATGGCACATGTGCCGAAGGCAGCACGCGAGCTGATTTTCAGTGGCATTCACACTGCCTGGGTCCTGGCCACCAGTCTGGGGGGCTCTGCGTTTTAATTTAATTTTAAATGAAGCTTCTTAAACATTTTAAAAACCTTATTTACTTTACATACAACAATAGTTTGGTTATATATTATAGACTTATGAAAGAGACCTTCTAAAAACGTTAAAATGTATGACTGGCACGCGAAACCTTAAATTAGAGTGAATAAATGAAGACTGAAAGGTTGCCAACCCCTGAACTAGTACAACATGAAAAGGGCTTGTAAAGAATGCCTTTCTAAATTGCAACAGTAGCAGTTGTTCTCTCCCCCCCACCCATCTCAGATGGGAGGGGCGAATTGGGCTAATTGCATGTTAAAAGCACCTACTGTGGATTTGCTTTGGGGTGTGTCCAAGAGATCCTTGGTTCATATAATACCTGTGGATTCCATCATGTCCTGTGCAGCACTGACTCTGGGAAATTTCCCCCATCCTCCCCTGTGAAACTTTGGGCATAGCTTGCAAAGGAAATACTAGTTTTCTTTATGGACCATTCCTGTGTGTGCTATGATAGCACATGTTCTGGAGGCTGATGGTTACTGAGTGGCTGTACCATTCACAATGGAATATCAGAGTCACAATATGAACATGTGATATCCATAATATTACATAATGATCCTGCTGGCAGGTAATATCTGAGCAGACAAATCATCACTGTGCTATTCTCTGGTACCGATGATACATGTGGCCTCAGGATTACATCAGGCTAGAGAGTGCTGCCAATCAAATGGCCCAAGCAATTCAACTGGCCCAGTGCCAAGCATGAAGTCTGGCTGAGTCAACTTCTTGCTTGGTATTTTTTCCTCCCCACATGTGGGAAAAGACAAGCTCATTGCAGCCTCATCTATGCTGGATGCTCCACTTCACACCTCTCAGCTGAAGTCTGCCTTGGAAACACTTCAGTCAAGTGTGAAACCCAGCTTGGTATAGATTGTTCTGCTGAGCAGGGGCTCCCTCCTGCTGCCTGTGCTTGTTATAAAATGCCACTCTGACTTTAAAAAGAGATGTGAGCCGCTATCCTCCAAGCCCCGGGGGGAATGATTAATCTGTGCACGTGTACAGCGCCCTTCCTTCAAGATTCTTGCACACTAACTAAGCTTCACCATGCCTGTAGGAGGCAACAGATGCTCATTATAGTCTTTAATATGTGGGTTGTCTACACTCTTTCTGGTGTAATAAATTGGACTCTTTCCAGTAACATGTCCAAACCCTGCAGTCCTTTCTCAGGGAATGCTCCCAGTGGGCATGGCTACACTTGCAGATGTAGAGCGCTGTGAGTTAAACCCGCCTTCGGAGAGCGCAGTAGGGAAAGCGCTGAAGTCTGTCCACGCTGACAGCTTCAAGCGCACTGGCGTGGCCACATTTCCGGCACTTGCAGCGGCATTGGGAGCAGTGCATTATGGGCAGCTATCCCACAGAGTACCTCTTCCCATTCTGGCGCTGTGGCTTGTGGGAAGGGGGTGTGGGGCATTCTGGGTCCTGTCCCAATGCCCCGGGATGCATTGGTTCACATCCCAGCAATTCCTCTGCTTCCGTCCACAATTGGCACCATCTTTCAACGTTTTTTGTGCTGTGTGCTGTGTCTTCCCTTTCGGTCTGCTGAGGAATATGCTGACGAGTCTCACCAGCATGTCACGTTTGGCAGTTGAGTTACTCCTTAAGATCCAAACTGACAGTGAGGACTCCGATGATATTGACTCGAGTAACACATACGACATGAGATTGCTTGTGGCATTTCCAGACATGCTCACCACTGTGGAACGCAGCTTTTGGGCTCAGGAAACAAGCACTGAGTGGTGGGATCACATCTTCATGCAAGTCTGGGATGACGAGCAGTGGCTGCAGAACTTTCAGCCCACCTAGTCTCCGAGTACATTAATCGGAAGGGGTATTTCTCTATGGTTCTCCAGGCGCTTGTGGATCACCGTGGACGTTTCATTGACATTAACGCAGGCTGGCCTGGAAAGGTGCATGATGCATGCATCTTTGGGAACACTGGCCTGTTCAGGACGCTGCAAGCTGGGACTTTTTTCCCAGACCAGAAGATCACCGTAGGTGAAGTCGAAATGCCCATTGTGATCTTTGGAGACCCTGCTTACCCTTTAATGCCATGGCTCATGAAACCCTGCACAGGGAGCTTTGACAGCAGCAAGAAGCGGTTCAACAACAGGCTGAGCCGGTGTAAAATGACTGTGGAGTGTGCTTTTGGCTGTTTAAAGGGCCGCTGGCGCTCTCTGTATGGGAAGTTGGACCTGGCCGATGACAGCATCCCCGCGGTTATATCCGCGTGCTGTACCCTCCATAACATTTGTGAAGGGAAGGGTGAAAGCTTCACTCGGGCCTGGACCTCGGAGGTTCAACACCTGGAGGCTGAATTTGAACAGCCAGAGAGCAGGGCTATTAGAGGGGCCCAGCGCGGGGCTGCAAGGATTAGGAATGCCTTGAGGGAGCAATTTGATGCTGAAAGCCACCAGTAATGTCTGGTGCCCTGCACGGGAGTGAAGTGCAGTGGTTCCAATGTTAGTAGGAATCTATGTTTGCTACGCTGACTTGTGTGCCTGTTGCTTTCCTGGGCTAAGGTATCTTTTACTTTATGCAATAATAAAGAATGTTTTCAAAGCCAAAAAATC
>NW_020664447.1:42302169-42324223 GCF_002925995.2 Terrapene triunguis
CCTTGTGCCCCCCACCCCAGTTTACCTGCCTGCTGCTTGTTTCAGGCTTCCTGCGAACATCTGATTCGCGGGAAGCAGGGGAGGGGGAGGAGAAGGTGGGCGGAGCATTCAGGGGAGGAGGGGGAAGTGAGCTGGGGCCGGGGACGGGGTGGACAGCTGCTGAAGCTTTTGTTAAATTTAAAAGACCTTTTAGAACCGGTTGTCCCAGAACAACCGGTTCTAAAAGGGCTTCTAAATTTAACAACTAGTTCCTGCGAAGCACTGGGAACCGGCTTCAGCTCACCACTGGTTATATGTGATGTATACAATATTTAATACGTTGACTGAGAAATGGATGTATAGCACCTGAATGGAAAGATCATGGTAGCTTGTCATACTGCTCATTAGAAAAATAGTACTAGTGACACAATGGCAATAGGTTTGCATCAGGCTGTAGTGCACAGGCAATGAGACAGCCTGGGAAGTCGTAAGGAAAAGGAATGTTGGTCTGGTTCCAGCCACTAAATTTGGCTGTGTCAGAGCCCTGCTTGGCATTTCCTTCCCTCTTTTCTAGAGGAAAGACAAGATAATTAAAACACAAAATCAACTCCTTGTCCTCTGCTGGGATTCCCCTGGTGCAGAGGTACTGGGCTCTCTACAGTTCTACTGAAGAGCAATTATGTTTGCAGCCCACACACAAAGAAGTGTCACTTAACTGCCATCAGGAATGAAAAGGTCTCTCATCTAATTAAGCACATCATTTTCTCTGCACCTTTCAGTAGGTGAGTGTATCCCAAGATGAGGACATTCTAAACTACCTGAGCCTGACAGAGGTGGGACATGAGTTGGTAGGACTTCCCGGCAAGAGTGAGGGTGAGTGGTTTAAAAAAGATCAAAGGGGGCTCACCTGATCTCTCTCTGATTAGCATCTCTGCCCCTTTTGTCACTTGGCCCCATGCCCAGAATAGCCTCCTTGATTCTATGAGCCAGGCATCCTTACTTGCCTCCTTCCTATCCATCCTCAAGCCTCTCTTCTCCTTCAGCTACTGACCTGGAATATGTATTCTTAGAAAGAAAAGAACAACTAATATGATGTATTCATACCAGAAGCTTATGTCAAGGTCCTTCACTGTTGCAAACCTCATTTACTTTACCTGTCCCATCCTTGTCACCAATCATGCTGTGTCTACGCTAAATTGTAAGCCCCTTAGAGAAGGGATCTGTCTTTTAGTTACGCTGTAAAGCATCATCCACAGTTAAGGAGTTGTATAAATAACCACTCAAAATAGAAGGCCAGATTCTGCCACCCTTCCTTATATTGAATAGTAAGCTTATTCCATGAGTAGTCCCATTGATTTTAATGAGACATAATGCAGAGTAAAGTACTAATCAATATGAGTAAGGCAGTAGAATTTGTCTGGAATAATAATTAATAATGCCAAGCTCTTACACAGCACTTTCCATCGCTCGAGGTCAATGCTTTTACAAAGGAGGTCAGTATCATTATCCACATTTTACAGATGGGGAACCTAAAGTACAGAAGTGAAGTGACTTCCCCAAGGTCACCAAGCAGCAAAGCTGGGACTACGACCCAAGTCTCCCAAGACCCAGTCTAGTTTTCTATCCACTAAACTACATTGCTTCCCAGTATACGTGACTACTAATTCATAAAACATAAGCTCCTTGGGATAGGAACTGTGTATGTGTCTGTACAGTGCCCAGCACCATGGGGCCTTGATCTTGATTGGGATCACAGGATGCTACTATAATATTACAATACAGTTCTTCATTATGAGCTGAAGGGTAAATTCATCCTGGGCTTATTCAAGAGACTCTCTTTGGCTCACTTAACAGGGCTGAACAGGGGATTCCATCCTATCCTCTGGGGAGCCCCCACTCTGGAAAATAAACATTGATGAAAATGTAGCCTCCTTTCTCCATAAAGGAGACAGTGGACCAGATTTTCAGGCACTCCCACTTGCACAGCCCCTGTGAATGACTGTGCACATAATACTCATCTATGAGGCAGCTGCATATACAAATGTGCATCTTGCGTGAGATTCTCAGGTCATGTTTGGAAAAGTTGATCCTCTGGACAATTCTATTGAAGTCAGTGGTGATACACACGATATGGATTTGGCCCTACTTGATTTCTATGAATTATTTTTCAACTTCTTGTGTATTCAACTGTCCTAGTTTGGTCCTGTTGGCATTCCCTCCACATCTCTCACCACTGGGCCCACAACTTTCTGGCAAAGGTAGCACGTACCAGCTCAGTCAGTCTGTGCTGGAGGCCAGAAGAAGGAAGAACCGGCTCAGTCACTCTGTACTGCAGGGAGGATCTCTGGCAATATGTCAGGAAAACATGAGTAGGATTAGTTATTTGTGCAATTACTAGATGGCCGCAAACTCACCCTGTGAGCAAAACAGAGCGTGGAATCTGAAGATAGAGAAGTGCTTCCTTGTCTGTAGCATTTTTTTTTAATTCTATGTGAAGTAGGTGGTGGTATCCCAGTTCTACAAATGGAAAATCTGAGGTACAGAAAGGGGGGGCAACTTAGCCAGAGTCACACAGAGAGACCATTACAGAGCCAGGAATGGGGAGCGGGAGAGAAGATACCTGACTGCATTCACTTACACTAGTGTGATAAGGAGTAACTCCATTGAAGCTACTGGAGTTACACTAGTGTAAAACTAGTGTGAGAGACCAGAATAGAGACCCAGGTCTCTTGACCCCCTACCCTTTGCTCTAACCATTAGCCCATGCTTCCTCTATACTGTATATCCAGTTTTGGGTGTGTGCCACACAGGGATCCTGTGCAGTGAGGACTGTTACATGTTTTGTACATAGGAAGGAGGAGAGTAAGAGGGAGACATGAGAGCTGTGTATAAAATACTGCAGAGTTTAATTAAAAGAAATCTGGGTCACCTATTTTGGCAGTTTCAGAACAAAACTAGGGCCATTCTATTGAAATGAAAGGGAGCAACATTAGCAGATCAAAGGAAATGATTCCTTATGCTGTCATAGCAAGGCTATGGAATTCATTGCCATAGCATTTCACTAGGACAAATAGCTTAGCAGGATTAAAAAGAATTAGATGGTTATATGATTATGAATAACTAGGTCATAAAAAGCCTGCAGCAGCAGTGAGTACCAAGAACTTCAGCCATCATGCTTCTGGGCCTAGGCTGATCTCCTGTGAGGATCAGGAAGGAAATTTTCCCCTTGTATATTGTGCTATTAGACAAGTGTACCACGGACCTGTGTGGAATTCCTCTGAAGCATCAGGTATCTTTATATATCGTTAAGCAACATGCCCTCCACCACCCAATTTACGGACACTAATGGAGTCAGATGTGTAATTGCAGTCCTGTGTTTAAACATGGTGAACTTTCATTTATGCAACTTTTATAAAGCCCTGCACTGCCCACACCTCATCCTTTGTGGGGCAGGGTTTGCAATGAAAGCATTGATACATCAAGCTAGCTACTATGAAGGAGAGAACTGTGTGTGCATGGACTGGGGTGGAGTAGGCTGGAGGCTAATTCCTGGGTCTGTAAGCGGGATCTCAGAGGGCAGAGACCGGCAGCACAGCTGGCCCTGGGGGTTCTCATTTGATTTTGAGCTGAAGGTGAAGGTGGGAGAAATGAGACAGTGTGCTACATAGTCTAAAGGCAATAGATGCCCTTGGCTTCCTTTTTGGTGGTTGTAGTTGATAACACAAAGTTTGGTAGTGCCTCTCACCTAGTGCCACACCTGAGCAGGACACAATCCCTAAATAGACAACAGTACCACAAGATTCTGAATGAAAATACACAACTTCTGCACAACAGAGCTGTACTTCTAATGACAACCCTGGCAGACTGGGTTATAGATTTCCTCATATCTGATAGGCTCTGAGGAAACAAATCCTTCTGCTCAGCTGTGGTCTGAGGCAGTAAATCTCTCCAGCTCTAGCAGACTCTGGGGGAGTTAAATTCAATTTAAAATACACAACGCAGCTGTCCACTCAATGACAGGATACAGCTCCGGCGACTGCAGCAAAGGCACTGCATTCACAATGACTACATGTACCCCCTAAGTGCACAATAGAGTGTGTCCCAATGACCACATACAGCTCATGAGACAATTATATTCCCAAAGACAGCCAAGACTAAACTGTCAGAGCCAGACCCTATCCTGGCTAGTTTGCAATGTAAATGGACAAGTCAGCCAAAGGGTGAGAGAACAGATGTACTATTATTTCATTTGTAGAGGAGGACCAAGGAGATTGTGACTTGCCCATCACACTGTAGTGGGGCTAGGACTTGAACCCAGCTTCCCTGAGTCCCAGCCCCATGCCTTAATGGCCAGACAATTTTAGTGCTCCTGTAGTGATATACATAGGGCCCCACGTGACCTAAGACCAGCCATGGCTCTTGAGTTCCATGACTCCTAAACCACCAAGATCACTGTTGGCTTTTAATGCTCTTCTTGCAGATGCAGACTATGGAACATTTTACAGATTCATTTATAGAAGACCAAACAAAAGTAGATGTGAGCCTGCAGGGGCAGAAGTAGAATCTACTTAGCTTGCCAGTTAGACTTCCAAACCACAACATTCTCTTCCAAGATTGTTACAACCCCCCTTTGAAATTACCATATTTAATGCCCTATTGAAACCCACAGCATTTCATGTGTTGCTCAGTTTATTTAAAACCCCCTTCCAGTTAGCTTCACGTGACCTATTGTTTTTATTAATCCATTTTTATGAACACAAGATCTAAGACTGGATGGGGCCCGAAGAGGTCATCTAGTTCCACCCTCCCCCTCCCATGATGAGGCAGGATTAAGTAAATCTAGACCATCCCTGACAGGTATTTATCTAACTTCCAACAGGTATGCCACCACCTCCTTAGGTAACCTGTTTCAATACTTAGCTATCCTTATAGTTAGAAAGTCTACTAATATCTACTCCAAATCTTCCTTGCTGCAAATTAAGATGATTAGTTCTTCCTACCTTTGGTGGAGAGGGAGAGCAATTGATCACCTGTTCTCTTTATAACAGCGCTAACTTATTTGAAGACTGCTATCCAGTGCCCCCGCTGCCTTCTCTTCTGTAGACTAAAGATGCACAGTGCTTTCAACCTTTCCTCATGGATCATTCTTTCTAAACCTCTTATCATTTTTGTTCTCATCTGGACTCTCCAATTTGTTCACAACTTTCTTAAAGTGTGGTGCCCAAAACTAGATACAGTACCCCAGCTGAGGCTTCACCAGTGCTGAGTAGTGTGGAACAATTACCTGCCGTGTCTTACATAGGACACTCCTGTTACATTCCAGAAGGATGTTTGCCTTTTTGGAAACAGGCTTTTACTGTTGACTCATATTCAATTTGTGATCCACTAGAACCCCCAGATCTTTTTCTGCAGTACTGCTGCCTAGCCGATTATTTCTCATTTTGTATTTGTGCATTTTCCTTCCTAAGTGTAGTACTTTGCACTTGTATTTACTAAATTTCATCTTGTTGATGTCAGACCAGTTCTCCAGTTTACCAAGATGCTTATAAACCCTCCCAGCTTGGTGCTATCTGAAAATTTTATAAGCATATTCACTACTCCTTCATCCATTGGTTAGTGAAAATAGTGAGTGGTGCTGTACCCAGGACAAACCCTCGTGGGATCCCACTGGATATGTCCTTCCAGTTTAACAGTGAACCATGGGTACCTACTCTTTTAAAACAGTCTTTCAGCCAGTTATGCACCCACCCAACTTATAGTCATTTCATCTAGACCGTACTTCCCTAGTTTGCTTATGAGAATGTTGCTGTGATGTTCTGGGGATCACCTAGAGCAGTACTGCCTGCCCTGTAACCTGGGGTGTTCTAATGCTGTGCTGCTATGGCTCAGGCTCTGACACCAGTAGCCAGCTCACCAGGGCCGGCTTTAGCAAATGCGGGGCCCGATTCCTGGGGCGGCACTTCGGATTGCCAGCTGGGGGAGGGAGGGCAGCGGGGCTTGCTGCACTCTGGCAGGTGCTCCGGCCGGGGTCACGGGGCTGGCCGCGCTCTGGCCAGAGCTCCAGCCGGAGTCACGGGGCCGCGGGGCTGGCCGCGCTCTGGCCGGAGCTCCAGCCGGGGTCACAGGGCCGCGGGGCTTGCCGCGCTCTGGCCGGGGTCGCGGAGCTGCGGGGCTTGCTGCGCTCTGGCCGGAGCTCCAGCCGGGAGAGCGGGGCCCCCGAAGATGACCGCTGCCGGGGTGAGTGCGCGGGGCCCTCTTAGGCACGGGGCCCGATTCCGGGGAATCGGGCGAATCGGCCTAAAGCCAGCCCTGCAGCTCACAACCATAAATGTGTCACCCCGGCTTTCACCAGCCTAGTTATTCCTTCCACAAACAGCCCTTCCACTCCTGCGTATCCCTAAATCCACCCACCCTGAGTACTTAAGCACCAGGTACTTGGACTTTTTCTCCCTCTGGTTTGTCACCCCTGAGGGTATGAAACCAGCCCCAGGTATTAGTTCACTTTTGCACACTCACTCAGCATAGTTTGCACACCAGAGATGTGCTTGGGGTAAAAATAAGCAAAGGGTTTATTTAATAGAAAACCCACTGATTCAAAGATGAAATAGTAAGGGAAAGAAAATGCAGGCAAGTTACACAGAAAATAAACAAAAAAGCAAACTCAGGCTTTACTCTTTCACATTAGATACTCACTTTTTTCTAATCCAAGTTACCCATGGCCTCTGAACAGATGCCCAGCATACCCCCCTCCCCGCCCCCCGCTATAGAGGCGATCCAGCGTTTCACAGACACATCTGCCAAATGACTCTTTCTTTGGTTCTGGATGAAGACCTCAGTTTCAAGCCTCCTTTTTAAAAGGGCTCTGCCCCCCCCCCTTTCCCTCTCCTGCATGGTAACTCAGGATTATTCAGGGTAGGGGAATTCTAGCTGGGATGTCTCTGTCTACACTGCAATAAAAAACCTGCAGCAGCAGTGAGTCTCAGAGCCTGGGTCAACTTACTAGGGCACATAGAGCTTGGGCTGTGGGGCTAAAAATAGTAGTGTAGATATTTGGGCTTGGGCTGGAGCCCCGGGCTCTGAGGCCTTCCCCTCTTGCTGAGTTTCAAAGCTCAGGCTTCTGCCCAAGCGGGAATGTCTACACTGCAATTTTTAGCCCCACAAGCCTGAGTCAGTTGACCCAGGCTCTAAGACTTGCTGCCTTGGATCTTTAATTGTAGAGTAGATGTATCCTGTAGGTCTTCCTGTTAACCCTAATGGGCTATTCTTTGTCTTTCCTGGGTTGTACAATGCTAGGTGTTTGGAGCTAGTCACGTATGGTTAGGAAGGCAGCCACTCCCTGCCTGATTGGAGGTGAAACTTTTTATGAACACACAAACTCATGACCATAGCCTGTATATATAACTCATAATTAAAGCTACGTTTTAGTCACGGGTATTTTTAGTAAAAGTCATGGCCAGGTCACGGGCAGTAAACACTGTACTGTATTTGTATTATACCCCTGACTAAAACTTGGGCCAGGGATGCTGTGGGGGGGGGGCGCAATCAGGGAGCACCACGGGTGCTCTGGGGGGGGCGGGCAGTGGCCATGCGGTCCGGGACCCCCGCTGGTGCTGAGTGGGGGAGGGTTGGCAGGGCTGGCAGGCTCCCTACCGGCTCCGTGTGTCCCTGCAGCTCCTGGGGGACAGAAGGCCAGGGGGGCTCTGCACCCCCACCACAAGCTCTGGCTGCGCAGCGCCCATTGGCCGGGAACCACAGCCAATGGGAGCTGTGGGGGCGGTGCCTCCAGGCAGGCAAGGGCAGCGCACAGAGCCCCCTGTCCCCTTCGCCTAGGAGCTAGAGGGACATGCCAGCTGCTTTTGGGGAGCTCCCCCCGAGGTAAGTGCCGCCCTGTACCCCAACCCCCAGCCCCCTCCCACACCCAAAATGCCCCAGCAGCGGCCGGTGCGACTGGCACAGGGACTGTCTAATCTGCTTGGGCAGCCCCAGAGCCAGCTGCACCAGCTGCTGCAGAAGTCACGGAAAGTCACAGAATCCATGATTTCTGTGATCTCTGTGGCAGACAGGGAGCCTTATTCTTATTGATTACTC
This sequence comes from Terrapene triunguis, assembly GCF_002925995.2. Lineage (NCBI taxonomy): Eukaryota > Metazoa > Chordata > Testudines > Emydidae > Terrapene > Terrapene triunguis. The sequence continues at coordinate 42,310,237 of NW_020664447.1, forward strand.
AGTTTAGAACATTACAAGCGTTCATAAAAGACCTTTCTCAACATATTTTTATACACACTATCATTGTATACAATCCCTTGATTCAACAGCATATTCTTTGGTGTTCAGGTCTGGACCCTGATTGTTTATGCAACTGTGACAGAGATCCTGGAGGCCCCCTCCTGCTTCACCCTAATTGCTGCTCTCTGTGCAGGCCTAGGAAGGAACCTCTCTTGTGCCCTGGCAGTAGCTGCAGAGGAACCAGTATCTCTTGTGGCACCCTATGGCAGCCCCAATACAGGGCTGAAGTGCTGCAGAAGGTATGGCATTGGTTCTCCCACAGGTGAATTTCACCCTTTGATAATCATCTTTATTTTAGATACAGTCCAAGATGCTTACTGAGCTTCTTATTCCCTATGCATTCTCCCAAGCCCCAGATTCAAGAGTTGGTTAGACTGTGGGCTGCTGGAGCCTTACGTTTGCAGAGACAGTAGAGGTGCTGTTTTTGTGACTGCCTCTGCAGTCTTGAGTTTGTGGATCAGCATTACCAACCCCAAACGTTCAAAAATCATGAGTCCGGGGAAAATCACAAAATTTTTTAAAAATACATTTTGGTTATTTTGATTTGCCTTCTGGTTTTTGAGCTCTAGGAGGTCACATTTCCATGGTTTTCCTCTGCAACCACGAGGGCTAGAAATGTACTGTTTCCTAGATGAAGTTGAGATTCTTATGTATTTACATGATTCCAGGAGCTTGGGCTTTAAGAAAAACACCAAGTATTCTAAGACTCATGATAAAATCATGAGGATTGGCACCACTGTTGAATGTGCTTCCCCTTGGCTTTAGGAGGATGACAAAATTAGTTCTTTTAAAATCTGATTTAAAGTAGGAATGGGTAAGGGCTGGGGGGCTTGCAGATATTTCCCACTGGTTTTGGAATTTGTAAGAAAAGTGTTTGAGTTCTATGACACTGTCTACCCTGGTGCCAGCTCAGGACAGGGCTGCAGGCTAATTCACTCGTATGCTAATAGAAATCAAAGGAGTGTCCAAAGGTACCGTAGTGTAATTCCCTTGTGTGTTAGTTTAGTTCAAAGGAAATGCTAATGGTATTGTCCTCACTTATCTATAACATGTCGATTGCGATCGCATTACATTATGTATATCCTGTAATTAGTTAACCCGCGTAGATCAAAAGTGTGTGTTAGTGTTAAGATGAGAATGTACGTGATGTGTAAACTTCATGAAAACTAATGAAGGGTTGTTGTTTGCTATTACATGACCTTTTACATTGTATACTGTATATCCCTTTAATTAAAATTACCCATCAAATGAAGCTGGCGCCTGGGAAATGTAATGAAGAGGAGTGCTAACTTCAAAGCAATTGGTCATTGTGTGAGTAAAAACACTTATCGGGTTATTGTCTGGAGAGGAAGCTATAAGTACTGGTTCAAAGAAAGTTCCTTTATCTCTGATTGTTTGGACTCTTACAAGGAAGACACCAACTGCAAAGCGGAGATCTCCAGAAATGTGGGTTCCATGAAAAGACTACTGGGAAACTAACAGATTACATCATCTCTGCTACCATTTTGGATTTACAAACTTTGACTCACCTGTTAATGTATTTACCTGCTTTAACCTCTCAATAACTCATTTCTTTTCTTAGCTAATAAATCTTTAGTTAGTTTACTAGATAATTGGCTGTCAGCATGGTCTTTGGTATGAGATCCAAAGTACCAACTGATCTGGCGTAAGTGACTGATCCTTTGGGATTGGGAGTAACCTGATGTGGTGTGATTTTTTTGGTCTATGTGACCATTATCACTAACTCCAGTTTGTCTGGGTGGCAGGATAGGCTGGAGTGCCTAAGGGGACAGTCTGTGACTCCATGTAAGACTAGTATGGTGATTCAAGAGTGCACAATTGTTACTGGCTTGGTGAAATCTAATTATAGGGGACACCACCAGTTTGAGGTGTCTGCCCTGTTTTCTGACCATCTGACCTGACATTGGCACAGTCCGACCTGAGTTGTGAGCCTCTCTAGAGAGTATGACTAAGTTCATCAACCATTCTTCCTGAAATTTAAACAGAATTGATTAGCGAGCCCAGCCCAACCTCATAATTAGCTCTTTGAAGGGAAGCCTGTGCTACATGTTAAGGACAGAAGCTAAGCAGTGAGTGTATGATAGAGTCAGCAAGGTACTAAAACAAATGTCTTATTTTAAACTTGGGAGTAGTCTCATTGAAGTTAATGAAACTACTCATATGTTTAAAATGATCCCTGTGCTTAAATACCTTTCTGAATCAGGGCCATAAACTGCATTTATTGTGTTCTTTGGATTTTTCTCTCAGGACATATCTTTCTCTCTCTTGCTCTCACTTCAATTTTTTGCTGCATTTTTTCTACTGGATTTCCCCCCCGACCCTGTTTGCTCCTGTTTTGTCCTCTCACCTAAGCAGAATATGAACAATGTTTGAGTCAAGCTGTCAAGCCCACATCATTCAAGTGGGATGGACATTAAATGAGATGAGTTTACCTGTCATTAGTAGAGCTGGTCAAAATTGGGCGTTCCATCAGAAACTTTGAAAGAGAAAATAGGGGTTTGGGGTTTTCTGATAAAAAATCAAAACTATTTGAGAAAAGCACTTTCCACAAAAATGTTAGTTTTGTCGATACTTCAGTTTTCCATCAAAACATTTTTTTGGCCAGCCCTAATCACTAATTTCAACTCTGCATTGAGGAAGCCCTTCAGCACGGTGCACGGATTGGTTTAAAAACTTTGGCCACAGTAAAATAAAGATATTTAAAAACCGGTGTGCCTGAACTTGAGCTCCTAGATTTACACCAAATGGCCTGATTTTTAAAGATGCTGGGCATCCAGCCTTTGACCTCCAGTGAGATTTGTGAGTGCTGAGTGTCACAGTTCAACGCAGCTGCACTTGTATTCCTCCTCTGTGGCCCAGCAAGGACACCCATGCATAGGCTTCCAGCTCCCCAGTCATCATCTTTCTTGGGCAGAGACAAGTCTCTCTCTCTCTCCTCCCTCCCTCCTGACTGGGGTATTTCCAGGCTGCACGGTTCCCTGCCTACACTGTGAGTTTCCCCAGCAGTCAGACTGGCTGAGAGGGCCTGCTCTGCTTTCTCCTTAGAGCAGTGGTTCTCAAACGTTTGTACTGGTGACCCCTTTCACATAGCAAGCCTCTGAGTGCAACCCTCCCCCCTTATAAATTAAAAACAGTTTTTAAATATATTTAACACCATTATAAATGCTGGAGGCAAAGGGGGGTTTGGGATGGAGGCTGACAGCTCACGACCCCCCGTGTAATAACTTCACGACCCCGGAGAGGTCCCAACCCCCAGTAAGCAAACCCCTGCTTTAGAGGATATAAACAGTGTAATTAGCCCCAGTGACGTTACCACACAGCCCTTTCTAAGCAAGCACATGTATTCTTAAGGGGAAAGCCTTACAAGAGAAAACATTAAAAACAATAAGAGAATCCACATGCATGTTAATAAGCTTACTGGAGATCAGACCCACAATCTCCACAAGGGTTCTGGTTGGTGTCCGTCTTTCCACCCCTTCCCCTTGGACAGAAGGGCCTGGCGGTTTGCTGGATCGCAACAAAGACCCTGAGACAGTTTAAACTCACGCTATTTATCGAAAGGCCTTTCTTTGTCTGCTGGTCTCTGGAGAATCCAGTTTGAGCCAGTATATGTAGGTCTCTCCAGGTGGTGCTGCCTCTTGGGAGCTGTTACAACTTGAGTGAATTTGCCTAACTAGCCCTCACTGTTCTTAGTTCTTGGAGGGCTGTGGTTCCCCTCCCCCACAGAATTCCATACCATCCCTGGCCCACAGGCATATAGAATCTTCATACAGTAAGATTTAACTTAATTCAATAAGGTTTGTCCAGGATATTGCAGGGAATTGTCATATCTGTCACACTGAGAACTTCTGGAAATCAGGCTACTTATATGTAGCTATTTAAATATGGCTTAGGACTCTAAATTAAGACACCGAGGTATGAAAACTGTGCTCTCTCACTCTGTGTTAACAGCTGCCTAGAACATTGATGATGGCTGTCTAATAAATAGATTAGTAACACAAATTATTATTTTTGCTCGTACAATCCAAGCTGCACTGGGTGCAGAAGAGTCAGTTCAGAGAATTTGGCCTGATATCTTCTCCCCTCCCCCCCTCCACTTTATGTATAATGCTTATTAACTAGTTGTGAAGATTGGTCCTCAAAAGTGTAATCCCACAGTCCTTGTGAACCCAGACATGCCAACTCTCGTGAATTAACCGCAAGAGATCCAGTTTCTAAGTACAGTTAAGCCTGACCCAGGATCTCATGATAGAACTCTCAAAAGTCAAGATTTTTTTTCCAGCTGACATTTGAGAGTTCTATCCTGAGATCATGTCAGGCTTAATTTTACTTAGAAATTGCTGTCAGTCCCGGGCGGCCAGGCCTCCCACTGTCAGGTAAGCTTCTCTGCCTCTTCCCACCTCACCCCAAAGTCCTGGCTCAGCCCTCCATCACTCACCTCTTCCCACTGCCCCGGGGTGCACACTGTTTTGGGGAGCCACTTCAATACATCTCCTCTGCCATGGCTGTACGTTGCCTCCCCCAGCAGCTGCTTGGAGCAGTACTGCCCTGATTGCTCAGCTTCCACCAGCACCTCCTTCTCATTTCCCCAGGGTTTTCCTTCCTGCACTGGGCACTACTGCTGCTTCTGACCAGGAGCAAGGCAGAGTTAAGGTTCCATCATGTTCCTCTGCATCCCCCCAATCCTGAGTGAGGGTTTCCTGCAGGAGAGCAGCAGGATATGAGGCAATAGTAGGGCCACAAAAGGACTGGGGCATTCATTTACTTTTTTGGGGGGAGGTAAAGTTTTGTGCAGCTCCATGCATGATGTTCCTCTTTGCATTATTGTGAGAGCTCTTCAGCAGGAGCCAAAATCCTCTTCCTTTCAATTAAATATGCAAGAGTAGGGAGTACTGTTCTAGTCATGCCTACACTGGGAGTAGGCAAGGGCAGATCAAAAATCAGAAGGTGGACTAAAAAAAATCACGATTTAATCTTTTATGAGAATCTCGTGATTTTTAGGCCAATCTCATGATTTTTTGGGGTCTGACTCATGATTTTTGAACTGTTGGGGTTGGCAATACTGTGAATCTCACTTCCATTAAAGTCAGCGAAAAGTTGTGGTGTGCTTGGAACACAGGGTCTGGCCCATGATTTGTATGTATTCTGCGGTTGTGGCAAAAAAAACATGCTGAAGAAGTTTTTCTCTGTAGAATGGACTGAGTATGGCTGATTGGAAGGCATTGGGGAAGTTGCACAAGAGCAGCTCATCCAGCTGAAAGTAGATGCTTAGAGCTCTCTTAGTTCTCCTCAAGGCAATTAGCTAGGAATGCCCAAAGCTGGGTATGTGCTAGTATTTCATATGTGTTCCAGTGGCGCCCTCTATTGGTGCATGTTTGCAGAGAAAACTCACTTTACCACAAACCCTGATGGGGCTGCCAGTTTCACTCTATGGTGTGTGCTCTTGTTGTAACTTGGAATCAGAATGGATAGGAAATCAGAATGTGTGCTGCAGCTCTACCAAGCTGTGCACCAAATAAACCTTTTTAATATAAAATTGTTTTGAGTAAACAAATAATGCTTATATGCAAATAAACAAATATAATACATTGATATAAAATAACGAACAAAGGCAGCAACAATTATAATAACTATTTAGTAGTAGTAGTAGCAGCAAAGTCCTTTTTTCTTGTTAACATCTGGGCAGCAATTTCTCAGCCAGATGCTGATCATTTGGGATGGCTGGGAATTCAGAAGTATCCATGCTCCCTGTGTGTTGGACTTTTCAGAAACTGTGAACTTCAAACTGCTGCTTCGTATGTGTCTGTTGGCATGGCAGCGTGGACACTAGCAATCTCATGGGAGTCTGCGTTTGCTGGCTGTGCTTATCAAGAAGTTAATTCCTTACTGAATGTTTACTTTGGTTGAAAAAATATATGGGACACTTTTTTAGCCCCTAACACAGCTTTAATCTGGAAGGAAAACTCTACTGTTGCACCCCCAGATGGAGTCCGGAGATTCTGCACCTCTTTTTACTTTACCTTAAGCCCATTTCCCTTAACATCAGGGTAAAACAGATTTTTGGAGCATGGTTGGGTGGGGTCATTAGTGCTCCAAGGTCTGGCTGTCAAGGGGGGAAAAAATGCATTTTTAGACAAACTGGGATCAGCTTCCCTCTTCCCTTGCACCAAGTTCCCTTCTCTCTCCTTCAAATTCCTCTTGCAAGACCTGATCTTGCAAACACCAATGTGCATGAGTAACTTTTTGCATGCAAAAACAACGAGGAGTCCTTGTGGCACCTTAGAGACTAACAAATTTATTTGGGCATAAGCTTTCATAGGATATAACCACTTCATCAGATGCATGCACGAGTTCCCAGTAGGGTTACTCAGATGTGTGAAATTACTCACATGCATGTTTGTAGGATCAGGGTGTAAAGGCCACTTCTTTTGCAAAGTGTTAGTGCTTGAATCCCCAATGCCTCTGCACCTCCTCACCCCGGAGGTAGTGTTTTTTGAGCTTATTTGCCAGAGTGAGATGGTTAACTCTTTAATAAGAAGCCTGTCTTCTTGTGAGTTGTGCACAATGCTGTGGTGCTGTGCACACAGAGAAATATACAACTAATAATTAATAATTGATAATAAATCATTTGAAGCTTAAGCTCCACTAAGCACCAAGCCCGAAATAAAATTATTGTCATTCAGTGTTGGTTTGATTCTCTAGGGTTGTAGTTGGCTGAGTAGTGGTGGTGCTGGGCATTCTAGCAGTGGAAAGGTTAATTGGTAGAGCAGTGTTCTGTCAGGGCCTCCGGTTACAGTGATATTTATTATGGTATTTTTGTTTAAAAAGAAAGGGGGGCGATGGGAAGTTGGTTAATGCTTGAGAAAAACAGTTGGCAGGGTTATAATCAGACAGGAAACAGGAAATGATGTCATTAGGTAACAAACAGGAAGCAACGATTATAACACAATGAGATCTCCTTGCTTTGGGCTGAAACTTAAGGAAAATTCTCCCCCACCATGAATTAAGAGGAGGGACAATTGTGTCTCAAAGTACTTCAACTCCAGTGTTTTATTTCCCCAGATACTATTTACTCTGAACTATTATTTAAACAATAAGATGACAGTAAATAATTTGCACTTCTCTAGCATCTTTCGCCAGAGAATCTGAAAGAACTTTACAAATATTAAACCACTAATCCTCAAAATTCCTCTCTGAAGTAGAAAACTATTATTACTTCAATTTTACAGGTGGGGAAACTGGGACAGAGAGTGATTAAAGGAGATTTTTTGCAAAGGCACAAATGGGAATTAGGCACCCCGTTCCAACTATCTTTCAATGGAAGTTGAGCATCTAATTCCCTTAGGACCATTTGAAAATACAACTCTTGAGTGACTTATCCCAATTAACAGAACAAGTCAATTGCAGAATTGAGAGTAGATCCCCGAACTGCCATAATATAACCACTAGGCAATTCTTCCTCTCAGGAACTTGTAAGGAGAAGGCGTATGATGGCCTCCTGAGTCATGTTAACCATCTCAGTGAAATATGAGCAGGGCCACTCTGAGTCTCCTGCCCAATGTTCCATGACCAGGAGTACAAGAGCTTATATACCTCTTCCTGGGTATAGGTGCACCCTCTGTCTAGCATGCTGCTCTGTATTATTGTTGTTTATCCTTTACATAGGGGCATAAGTGTACACAGTGCTTCAGAGAACTTGAAAAAAGACAGACCGCACCTGAAAGTGCTCATGAAAAAACTCAAGCAAATACAATTGCCAATGTGAAGATCAGTTTAGCAACGTTCGATGAAAGGAGTAGGTCTGACGGAAGCAAGAGAGGCTCTGTGGTATCTGAGAGGTGGAGGCTGCTCCAAGCCTAGGCCACTGCTTGAAAGAAGCTAAAAGTGGGAGGAGACAAAGGGGACAATTAGAGAAGAGGATGTGGTGGAACACGGGGAGCAAGAGGGATGAGATAAACGGAAAGATTAGAATTGAGGCAATACTTTCAAAATTATCACAAATATTTGTTTGGATTTATAAAGAAATTTGCTTTGGCCCCTCTTGTGTTCACTTTCTGTGAATCTTCCAACTAGCATATGAGTTTATTGGCAGGAACGTTTGCCAACGCAGTATGCAGTGATGTTGTAGCTGTGTCTGTCCGAGGATATTAGAGAGACAAGGGGGGTGAGGTAATATCTTTTATTGGACCAACTTCTGTTGGTGAGAGAGACAAGCTTTTGAGCTACACAGTGCGCTTCTTCAGGTATGGGAAATGTACTCCAAGCGTCACAGCTAAATACAAGGTCAAACATTTTAGCATAAGTAGCGCACAGGTTAAGGGACCATTCAAGGTGAAGTGGCCAGTTAACACCCTTGTAATCATAGGACAAAGAGAGGGGGTTAGTGGGTTACAGTATGTTGTAATAAGCCATCAATCCACTGTCTTTATTAAGACTGTGGCCTTGGCTACACTTGCAAGTTGCAGCACTGTAAAGCCGCCCCCAGCGCTGTAACTCACTCCCTGTCCACACTGGCAAGGCATTTGCAGTGCTGTATCTCCGTGGTTGCAGTGCTGCATGTACTCCACGACCCCGAGAGGAATAATGTGTATTGCGCTGCCGCTGCAGCACTGCGGTGCCAGTGTGGCCGCCCAATGCGCTGTGACTGGCCTCCAGAAGTATTCGGCAGTATCCCACAATGCCTGTTCTAGCCACTCTGGTCATCAGTTCAAACTCTACTGCCCTGGCCTCAGGTAACCAACCATGTGACCCATCCTTTACATTCCCCGGGAATTTTAAAAATCCCCTTCCTGTTTGCTCAGCCCGGCGTGGCATGGAGTGCTATCAGCAAATCTTTCCAGGTGACCATGCCTCCACGCGCCAAGCGAGCCCCAGTATGGAGCAATGGCGAGTTGCTGGACCTCATCAGTGTTTTGGGGTAGGAAGCTGTCCAGTCCCAGCTGCGCTCCAGCCGTAGGAATTACGATACCTTCAGGAAGGTATCAAAGGACATGATGGAAAGGGGCCATGACCGGGACGCCCTGCAGTGCAGGATTAAAGTGAAGGAGCTGCGGAGTGCCTACCGCAAAGCCCGCGATGCAAACGGCCGCTCGGGTGCTCCCCCCGCGACCTGCCGATTCTACAAAGAGCTGGATGCGATACTTGGGGTTAACCCTACCTCCACTCCGAGCACCACCATGGACACTTCAGAGCCGGTGGGGGGGAAGGAGGAGGAGGAGGAAAACGGGAGTGAGGGTGGTGGGCCGGATGGAGACACCCCAGAGTCCCTGGAGCCATGCAGCCAGGAGCTCTTCTCGAGCCAGGAGGAAGGTAGCCAGTCGTAGCAGACGGTACTTGGTGGAGGACAAACAGAAGAGCAGGTTCCCGGTAAGCGGGTTTTTTTTCGGGAAGGAATTTTTTCGGTGCGGGCTCTTTGGGAGAGGAGGGTTAGGCACGCATGCCTAGATGTGGAATAGTGCATTGATGTGGTTTATCACATCGCGGTAATCGGCCTCGGTAATCTCCTCGAATGTCTCATCCAGAACGTGTGCAACGCGCTTGCGCAGGTTTATCGGGAGAGCCACCGTGGTCCTTGTCCCAGCCAGGCTAACGTGTCCGCGCCACTGTGCCGCGAGGGGTGGGGGGACCATTGCTGCACACAGGCAAGCTGCATATGGGCCAGGGCGGAAGCCGCATTGCAGTAGAAGACCCTCCCTTGCTTCCCAGGTCACCCTCAGCAGCGAGATATCGTTCAGGACGAACTCCTGTGGAAAACGTTGGGACAGTGTTCAGTGTAGGTGCCCCCTGAAGCTGTTGGCTCTCCCCAAGGCACAGAAACCCAGAGGACAGTGCAGCCCTGAAACAATCAGTCCCCCTTACTCACCATTTTGAGGCTCCCGTGGGATATGTGTGCTCTGTTTCGGACGGGAAAATTATGCTATTTTGTAGACCCTGTGTGTTTTCTACTCCTTAAGTGCGGGGGGAATCATTACTCTGTCTGGTATAAACAATGCTGCCTCTGTTAAATGTTGCATTTTGCCTATACAGCTGCATCAACCTTGAGACCTCAGCCGTCTCTCTTATCGCCTGCTCAGAGACTGCAAAGACTCAGGAAGAGACCGCGAAAAAGCAAAGAAGACATGCTGCAAGAAGTGATGCGGCTATCTATTAAAGAGAATGAGAAAGCACAGAACTGGAGGGAGAGAGAAAGCAGGATCCGCCAGGAAAACGCAGCACACCGGTAGCAAAGCACGGAGCACCGGCAGCAAAGCACGGATCGGCTCATAAGCATCCTGGAGCGCCAAGCAGACGCTATCCAGGAGCTCGTAGCCATGCAGAAGGAGCAGTAATGCAAACGCCGCCCCCCTACAGCCCTTGTCCCAAAACTCTTTCCGTTGTGCCCCACTGTCACCTCCAACCCACTTTCCCCAACTTCCGTGTTCTTCACACCACCAGCTGCCTCCAACACCAGTATCTTCACCACCCAGCCCTGAAAACCACGACCCTTACACTCTGCACTCAACCCCCATCACCATGCAGTATAGCTATCCTGAAGTGCAGCACTCACTGCACTGCACACCAGACAGGACATACGCGAATCTGTGATTGTACCGTTCCCCACTCCACCCCCTTGTTTCTTTTCAAAAAAAATTTTTTTTTCTTTTCAATAAATGGATTTTTTGGCTTTGAAAACATTCTTTATTATTGCATAAAGTAAAAGAGTCCTTAGCCCAGGAAATAAACAGGCACTGCAAGTCTGCTTGTCTGCTTAGCAAACACTGATTCCTAAAGATTGGAACTACTGCACTTCACTCCCGTGCAGGGCACCAGATATCACTGCTGGTTTTCAGCCTCAAATTGCTCCCTCAAGGCATCCCTAATCCTTGCAGCCCCGGGCTGGGCCCCTGTAACAGCCCTGCTCTCTGGCTGTGCAAATTCAGCCTCCAGGTGTTCAACCTTGGAGGTCCATGCTTGAGTGAAGCTTTCACCCTTCCCTTCACAAATATTATGGAGGGCACAGCATGCGGATATAACCGTGGGGATGCTGTTTTCGGCCAAGTCCAGCTTCCCATACAGAGATCGCCAGCGGCCCTTTAAACGGCCAAAGGCACACTCTACACTCATTTGGCACTGGCTCAGCCTGTAGTTGAACCATTCCTTGCTGCTGTCAAGGCTCCCTGTCTAGGGTTTCATGAGCCACGGCATTAACGGGTAAGCGGGCTCTCCAAGGATCACAATGGGCATTTCGACTTCCCCTACCGTGATCTTCCGCTCTGGGAAAAAAGTCCCGGCCTGCATCTTCCTGAACAGCCAAGTGTTCCGGAAGATGCGTGTGTCATGCACCTTTCCGGGCCAGCCTGTGTTAATGTCAATGAAACGCCCACGGTGATCCACAAGCGCCTGGAGAACCATAGAGTAATACTCCTTCCGATTAACGTACTTGGATCCTAGGTGGGGTGGTGCCAGAATAGGAATGTGCGTCCCATCTATCGCCCCTCCACAGTTAGGGAACCCCATTTGTGCAAAGCCATCCACTATTTCCTGCACGTTACCCAGAGTCACGGTTCTTCTGAGTAGGATGCGATTAATGGCCCTGCAAACTTGCATGAACACGATTCCAACAGTCGACTTTCCCACTCCAAACTGGTTTGCGACCGACTGGTAGCTGTCTGGAGTTGCCAGCTTCCAGACTGCAATAGCCACCTGCTTCTCCACTGGCAGGGCAGCTCTCAATCTCGTGTCGTTGCGCCGCAGGGTGGGGGCGAGCTCCTCACACAGTCCCATGGAAGTGGCTTTTCTCATCCGAAAGTTCTGCAGCCACTGCTCGTCATCCCAGACTTCCATGATGATGTGATCCCACCACTCAGTGCTTGTTTCCCGAGCCCAAAAACAGCGTTCCATGGTGCTGAACATGTCTGTGAATGCCACTAGCAATTTCGTGTCATACGCGTTACACGGCTCGATAGCATCGTCGGACTCCTCACTCTCGCTGTCACTTTGGATCTTAAGGAATAGTTCGACAGCCAAACGTGACGTGCTGGTGAGATAAGTCAGCATACACCTCAGCAGTTCGGGCTCCATTTCCCGCAGACAGATCGCGCTGCACAGAAACCATTGAAAGATGGCGCCAAAGGTGGACGGAAACAAAGGGATTTCTGGGATGCGAAGCGATGCATCACGGGGCGTTGGGACAGGACCCAGAATGCCCCGCATCCACGCCCCCTTCCCACAACCCACGGCGCCAGAATGGGAAGAGGTGCTCTGTGGGATAGCTGCCCATAATGCACCGCTCCCAATGGCACAGCAAATGCTGCAAATGTGGCCACAACAGTGCGCTGGGCAGCTGTCAGTGTGGACAGACTGCAGCGCTTTCCCTACTCAGCTGTACGAAGTCAGGTTTAAGTCACAGCACTGTACATCTGCAAGTGTAGCCAAGGTGATTTTTAGTGTCTAGCAAAGTTATGAATTTAAGCTCCCAGGTTTGTCTTCTGAAAGTGTTGTGCAGGTTTCCTTTGAGGATGAGGACTGATAGCTCAGATATAGAGTGATCGCTTTGTGAAAAGTGTTCAACTACAGGTGATATGGTGTTTTTGTCTTGTATAATTTTTCTGTATGAGTTTATTCGAGAGCTTAGTGATTGTCTGGTTTCACCTATATAATTATTGTTGGGGCATTTAGTGCACTGGATGAGGTACACCACATGTTGTGATAACCATGTGTAGGACTCATGGATCTTTGAATTTTGTCCAAGCCATGGGAACAGCCAGGGGTAGTAGGATGGCTCCCCAATATGCCAACCTCTTCATGAGCCACCTTAAAGAAGAATTTCTGGACAAATGCACCATGAAACCAATGATATACCTGAGTGTAGTGAGGCGGCCTGGCTCCCGACGGCCCCTGAGAGAGAGGAATCGGAACAGGCACCCAAGTGGGCGGAGCCACCGCCACCTGTTCCCGCCCCCCGGAAGTCAAGGGGCGGGACAGGAAGTATAAAAGCCAGGCCCCAGCACTCAGTTGGAGCCGAGCGGCCGGAGAGGGCAGACGCTCCTGCTCGGGCTCCTGCGAGACCGAGCCTCCCCAGAGCCAGGTACCCTGACGCTGCGAGACCGAGCCTCCCCAGAGCCAGGTATCCTGACGCTGCGAGACCGAGCCTCCCCAGAGCCAGGTACCCCGAGGCAGACTGGCCGAGCCTCCCCAGAGCCAGGTACCCTGACGCCGACGGACCGAGCCTCCCCAGAGCCAGGTACCCTGAGGCGGACTGGCCGAGCCTCCCCAGAGCCAGGTACCCCGAGGCGGACTGGCCGAGCCTGCCCCGAGAGCGGTACCCCGAGGAGCGGCCCGAGCGGCCCCCTGACCCGAGACCGGAGGAGCGGCCCGACCTAGACAGCCCTCAGCAAACCGAGGAGCCCATGGTGTGGGACCCCGCTGCCGAGCCCAGCGACGAGCAGGTACCTATGGAGGAGGAGGAGATGGGAAGTGGCCCGGGGATAGCAGACCCCGAACCGATGTCAGTGTGTTGCGGTCAGGATCCCCACTGACCCCGTGGCAGACGGACTGCTGCGGATAGGGCCCCGGGCTGGAACACAGTGGAGTGGGTGGGCCCTATGTTCCCCCTGCCACTCCCACGCCGGGTGGCAGTCTCTCCTCCTCCCTGCCCAAGGGCCAGAACTGCCCCAAAGGGGGACCGCTCCCCTGGAACTATTGTTTGCTGCCCCGCCCTGACTAAGGGCCTGGGCTACCTGACTTTGTTTGTGCTCAGCTCCTGCTACAAGGACCTGAGCCCCCTTGAATTATTGTTTGCTGCCCCGCCCTGACTAAGGGCTTGGGCGTCCTGATTTTGTTATTGCTCAGCACCTGCCACAAGGACCTGAGCCCCTTGAACTATTGATTGTTGCCCCGCCCTGCCTAAGGGCCTGGGCTTCCGGAC
>NW_020664447.1:42324233-42338921 GCF_002925995.2 Terrapene triunguis
TCCGGACTTTGCTATTGCTCAGCTCCTGCCACCAGGACCTGAGCCCCCTGAACTATTGTGTGTTGCCCCGCCCTGAGCTAGCGTTTGGACTTATTTGACGCTGTAATTGCCCAGCTCCGGCTGCAAGACCCGGAGCGTAGAACTGATTTATTGTACAGCCCCAACTGGGGGCTGGAGCTCCTTGCAAAGGCAGGGTGCCTTTTGTTTAGCTCCTGCCTGAGGGGCGGAACCCCGAGACCCTCAAAACCCGAGGACTGATTTGGGCCGCGTAGTGAGGCGGCCTGGCTCCCGACGGCCCCTGAGAGGGCACGACCCCCGCACCGGACTATTACACTGAGATACATTAATGATATTTTCATCCTCTGTACAGATGACTTAAACTTCCTCATGGATTTCCACCACAACTTCAACAACCACACCAAACACACCAAGAAATCTGTTATCTACAGCTAGGAACTCAGATACCATAGAATATGCTCAGAGGAGAAATTCTGTGATGTACACCGAAACACATTCAAAACTGCCCTCACCAGACAAGGACACTCCACCAGAGAAGTAAATTGCAGCATGGAATGGGCCACCCAAATACCTGGAAAGAACATGCTTCAAAACAGAAATAAAACCTCCTCTGACTACACACCCCTAGTTGTCACATGCCACCCCACATTGGAACCCACACATGGTATAATCAAATCACTAAAACCCATACTCAATGGAGACCCCATTCTGAAAGAAATCTTTCTGGAACCTCCTTTTCTGGCTTTCAAACAACCCCCCAGGCACTCCAAGATCATCACCAGAGGCAAGCTCCCCACAGACCAGGACACACCAACTCAAAGCGGCACCAGACTCTGCCAGAACAACAGATGCAAAACCTGCATACCTATCTCCTCTGCTACAATGATCATACTCCCCCCGCCCCCACAGTACACTTTTCAAGACCCATCACATGGTATATCTCATCTAGCGCACTAAATACCCCACTAACAACTATGTGGGTGAAACCAGACAATCACTATGCTCTGGAATAAACTCACGCAGGAAAATGATACAAGACAAAAACACCACACTGCTTGTGGACACTTTTTTCACAAAGTGATCACTCTATATCTGACCTCTCAGTCCTCTTCCTCAAAGGAAACCTGCACAATGCTTTCAAAAGACGAGCCTGGGAGCTTAAATTAATGACTCTGCTAGATACTAAAAATAATGGACTGAACAGAGACACTGGATTTATGGTTTATTACAACAATCTGTAACCCACTAACTCCCCCCCCCCCACCTTAGTCCTATGACTACAGGGGTGTTAATGGGCCACTTCACCTTGTATGGTCCCTTGGAATATGTGCTGTCTACTTATGCTAACCTATCTGTTCGACCTTGTATTTACTTCTGACACTCTTAGGCCATGTCTACACTACAGAGTTAAGTTAACTTAAGTTATGTCAACTATCATAAATCACTTTAATTACATCACTTGTGCATGTTAACACAGCACTCCTTGGGGAGGGCGGGGAACTCAGTTCTGTTTGGGCTGCAAAGGGAGATGAACATTGGTGTGTTCCGACTGCAGTGCAATCAAGGGCCTGAGCATCTCTGGTTGGTCCTCCATGAGCTTTACCATCTGCTCTTGCCCCTGTCTCCTCTCCTGGCTCTCCATTTTTAGTTTTTTGTTTATTGTCTCTCTCCATGCTCTGTGCTTTGTGCTCGCTAGCTGCATGATCAGACGATTGCAGCACTTCTCGAAATATATCCTCCTTACTCCTTGTTTGCCTCTTTAGCTGATGGTGGTGCTTCATTTGCTGGGCACCCAGTGTGCCTTCATCAGTCATATTCCACTAATAGTGGTTGGAGCTCTTGAGGAGAATAATCATGTGCACATATTGTTTTCAGAAGGAAAAATTGCTTTATCTCAGTATAGCACTGAGGATTTGCTACTTCTGAGTAATGCAGCTATTCCAGAATAAAAGTCCATCCCACTCCCCATTAAAGTGACAGGAATTTCCCAATTGTTTTCAATGGGAATAAAATCAGGATCTAGCTCTTACAACCTTCTTTCAGTTCCTTCACATACAGGAGAAAGCTTTTGTTGGAGAGGAAAACCAATCTAAAATGTGTTGGATAGAACCATTTGGAGTTTAAAAAAAAAATCTTCCCAGCTAAATTGAAAGCAGGTATCATTTGACAATTAGCATAGCCTTGATACCATTGTGCTGTAGTTTTGGACTCGGTGTAGGACTGGCATGAAGTCATCAGGCTATTGGGAGAATAGGATAAATCAGCTCTGATCTGTTAAAGCTATTACAACTGCAGTGATCAGGTGCAGGAGGTAATTAAGTGCTGTCAGGTCTGGTGCATTTGGTCAGATAAAGTTGTCCAGAGATTCTCTCTGTGTCTCGGTTATATTTTCTCAAGGTGTGGGCCACTGTACTTGCGTCCAGTCTCTTGCTCTTTCCTCTTTCACCATGAGTGATGCTGACATATTATTTAGGAACCCTATATGGCCCAATCAGAGGTGCAGAGAGGAAAGTGGGATTGAGATACAAGAGTCAGGATTTATTTTCAAGTGCTATTTTTTTTTTGCAGTGATATTTCTAGTTTGCTTGGATTCCTTTTGCCAATAGGTAAAATTCAGTCCTGTGCAGACAGTCTATACAAGGCCTAAACGTCACGTAAATCTTCAAAATAATGCTTAATGGGTGCATAGCCTTGCTGCTGGCCCTCTGCCAATAAGTGAATTTCACCTTGCCAGAATAACTTGAATGATCCTCCTAAACACAGCAGCTTTGTGTTCTTCTCATTCATCACATTTCCCAAGAGCTGTCTGGCAAAGCAGTAATGAGGTCTGAGCTTTCCACGTTGAGTAAAACCCCTCCCCAGGGTTGACGGTGGCTGTCAGAGAATAAGGGGGTAGGAAGGAAGGGACATTCTGATCACCTTAACCAAGTTGGGTGTGTGGCATTAATTCTACAGCACCATAAACGTACAGGGTGCTTTACAAAACTAATAAGGCAAGGTCCCTGCCCTGCAGTGCTTACAGTGTAACAGACAAAAAACTACAGGGCAACAGCATAGGTGGGGAAAGGAAGGGACAATATCAGGAGGATTAATAGAAGTGGTTTTATGGATGTGAAGGAGGGTGGTGCCTAGACAAAAGGTGGGATGCTGTTCCAAGTCTGGGGAACAACATCAAAGGGGGCACAAAGCTGATCGGGGAGGAGCTCAGTACTCCAGGCAGCAACCTGCCCTCAGGGTCTCTGGACCTTTTGAACACTTTGTTAGATGTTGGTAAGTGAAAGTGAAACTGAAACTGAGCCAGGGAGGAAGGGGAAAAAAATTTTATTTACAATTGTGTCCATTTTACTTTTGACACTCTGGACAAGTTATAAAAATTCAGGCTGTGAAAACAGAGAACATGGCAAAGGGCCACTGAGTTATGTCACATCTTCACATCTGGCATTTGGATTCTGAGCAAAATACATTGGGAGTGTCTTATCTTTTATGGAAAACTAATATATATTTATTGATCAGACCAGATAAGGGTAGGAATCTGACAGGCCAATGAACATATACCCTTTGCCAGCTTTCAGTATAACCCTTATGGCATGGGTATCATTAGTCACTTTCCACATCTCCCTTAACAACCAAGCAAACAAAAATACATTAAGCAATAATAATAGCATTTGAAAAGTGATTATTTTTTACAGTGCTGTGTTCATTTGTTAGATTGTGGCAGTTGCTCGATAGTCATCCTTCTCTCTCACAATAGCACTTTGAGGCACAAGGTTACATTTTATTACTTCCATACATTGCATCCAATAGAAGCTTCTTCTCCAAAAATCCCCTTTATCCACTTTTAGGTACATCCTGCAACATGCATCATTTTTTTGTGTCCCCCTCCGTGACACATTAAGTAAATTAATGTCCTGCATTCCATTTGAATAAGTGCAGTACTGCTGCATATTGTAGCAGCACCATTAGCACTGTGGTAGTTAGAGGTATATCCTAGCATTTGTTTCCCTTACATACCAACTATTTTCAGCGGTAAGGCCAGATCCTGAAACTGGATCCATTCAGGCAGACTCCTACACTGTGTGGAGCCCCCATGAAGTCAATTGGCCTGACAATGTCAAAAGGTTCTTTTTGGTACCAAAAGGACACTACTATATATAGTGCTTAGGTTTTTAAAATATATTGTTTTCGCTGTATACTTGCAGTCTTTTAAACTAGAAGCTGACAAGTTTAGATATAGGCCTTGGGACAAATCCACTGTAGTTGATGATCCTGGAGTAATACCCATAGTCCATAGGGCTATTAAATTTTGTTTGAAAAATGTACATGTTTGTTTAATGAAGTTACACCATATGAATCAGGCAAACCTAAAACTAGCTACATCGCTGCACCTATGGTACTGGTGCTTCTTCTGTGCTCCTGAGGATATTTTATATTCATATAGAGCAGCGGTTCTCAAACTGTGGCTCGGGACCCCAAAGTGGATCACAACCCCATTTTCATGGGGTCGCCAGGGCTGGTGTTAGACTTGCTATGGCCCAGAGCCAAAGCTGAAGCCCGGGGCCCAGGGTCACTGCCAAAAGCCGGAGCCCCCCTGCCAGGGGCCAAAGCCTGAGGGCTTCAGCCGTGAGTGGTAGGGATCATGTTACAGGCCCCCCGCCTGGGGCTGAAGTCCTTGAGCTTTGGCTTTAGCTCCTCCCTCCCCCCAAGATGGCAGGGCTCAGGCAAGCTCAGGCTTTGGTCCCCCATCCTGAGGTCATATAGTAATTTTTGTTATCAGAATGGGGTCACGGTACAATGAAGTTTGAGAACCCTTGATCTAGAGCTTTCATCCTGAAGCATCTCAAAGTGCTTCAAAACTACATGCAACACAACTATGATGCAGCCATATCTTAGTGACTGGAGTAAACAGCCCAGGCACAGCACTCTCTACGAAAGGTCGTGGTAGGGGTGGGGAATTTTTGGCCAAAGACATCAGGTTAAATCCTGGTCATATTGTGTATTCAGTCCACACCTTTTCAATTTATTTGGTAATGTCTCTGGGATGTGTACATGTGCATGGATTCACATGTATTTTTTTCCTTCTTGTCCATTGTGGATGCATGCACCACTTACCTGTGTAGGATCTGTGAGCAACTCTGGGAGTTGTGTGGTAGTATCTCTAACATGTACATACAATTTTCCTTGTGATCTGATGCATGTCTTTTTCATCTTTCCTATGTGGGTATGTACAAAAGCATGTGCTGTGCCTATTTTACCATTTGGAGCTACATAATCTGTTCCATGGGTTTTAATGGATTCAGCTCCCTCCAGCCTACAGATATTATTTCCTGTTTCATTTTGAGCAGGCAAAACTAGGTCTTGTTGGTCTTTGCATTGCTGCTTGCCTAGTGCTGTAGGAACAGCTCTCTGGCTATTTTCCTGTTTGATTTTGTGTGTGTTTTGTTTTAAGCAGGACAGCGTGCATGTGTGTATGTAATCCGTGTGTTCAATTAAGAGAGGCATCTGTTGAGTTTATTTCACATTGCCAAGGAAGGGCTGCAAGCCGAGAGCATCTGCTCAGCTTTTTGTCAATGGCTTGTTTTTCATAATTTGCTCTACAAGGTGAATGTTTGTTTGGGGATAGGAGAGAGCTTTTTATTTCTGTTTTCCATCTTGAATGTTTGTAAGTGGTAGCCAAGGAAATTGAGTAGGATTTAAAAGCTACTTCTGCTCTTCAGTTCCTTGCTTAGTAAGAGACACAAATCAAACCACTCAATAATAGCATTGCTATACATTAAGGGTCTTTCTGTATTTGTTTTATCAAGAGTTACTTGCAATGGTTTAATAATGGTAAAAATTCTGTGATAATAGACATTGTAGTTTAAAAACATACATTTTATTCCAAATGACTGTTTAAAATATATATGTAACATGCTTTTTGGCACTTGTAACGAAGAGAGGAGCAACTTTTTCTTGTTCCTGCTGTTACAATTTGTTTATGCATGTAGTAGATGCACTACTGCCAAACTTGTATGCTACAGTAAGAGATTCAGTTGCCTACATGTAAATAATATATATGTTCAAAGGTCTTTAACCATGTCAGCATTATCTCACACAAGTTCCCTCCACTGCTTGCTGAAGCTTCCTCTGAAAGGGCCTTGGGGTATTAGTATATCCTAAGAGGATAGTGATGCTGTTGGAGCAGAAGGATCTGGGAAGTATACCACCTGGAAGCAAAGGCCCACCATACAGGTCACAGGCGATCCGTGATGTTGTTGGGAGAAGGGGGCATGAAACTCTGCAGGGGAGGGACAAACCTACTCTCAATTGAACTTGCAGGAATAAATTCTACAAGTCCAAACTTGTGGATGCTATGCAAGAATAAACTGCAGAGGACAAGATTTGGTCCTTACTCAAGGAGTTTCTGAAAGAAATGTGTTACTGACCTACCGTGATTAATTCTTACCCTGTAAGTGCACTGCAAACCTTACCAAGGAGTTAATTCTGCCACTTTATAAGCACATAAAATCTGTAAGAAGTTTGTATAGGGATGTAAAAGTTTAGAGTAAAAGCAACTTTTCTGTCAGCTCAGTTCCATACTACAACTTCTCTGATGTCAGTTAATAGTCAAAGTGGGATAACAGCAAGTCTGCGTAAGATGTAAATTTGGGGTGGATATGGAGAGCTGACAGTCAAACTTGCTTCTGGGACAAGAAGTTACCCTGTATATCAGGGGTCGGCAACCTTTCAAAAGTGCTGTGCCGAGTCTTCATTTATTCACTCTGATTTAAAGTTTCATGTGCCAGTAATACATTTTAACATTTTTAGAAGGTATTTTTCTATGTCTAGAACATATAACTAAACTATTGTTGTATGTAAAGTAAATAAGATTTTTAAAATGTTTAAGAAACTTCATTTAAAATTAAATTAAAATGCAGAGCCCCCGGACTGGCGTCCAGGACCCAGGCAGTGTGAGTGCCACTGAAAATCAGCTCGCGTGCCGCCTTCGGCACGCATGCCCTAGGTTGCCCATCCCTGCTGTATATCATAGGATCATGAAATCTGAGGGTAAAAAGACAAACCACATAAACTTCATAGTAGCAGGAAGGTATTTTCATTGTTTGAAAAAAAAAATAAAATTCAAACTTTATCACATTAAAAACATTACATGAGAAGTAATAAACATATTTACACTTCTGGTTTGATTATAAATATACATTATATACAAAATAATGTTATAAAACGTAGAAAGTTCAGTGCTTCTGATTTTTTAAATTACTGAAATACTAGACTTCAAAATAAACTACAAACAGACAAACTAAAATCCATATTATTGATTTCTGAAGGTCATCTTCAAAATGATCTCTGTGGTCAGAGCAGAAGGTCAGTAGTGGACATTAGGACAGGACCTTGCCTGCACAGTTCAAGGCAGCAGATGGTCTAGTCCAATACTAGGATTTACAAGGTCAGGAACAGTAGTAGATAGCATAGTCCCAGGTTTCCTTGTATGAGATCTTGTTTCCTCCCTCCCCATTCCGCCCCACCTCGCAGTTTTCTTATCACTACAGTATGTCACAGCACTTTCCACTTGGCTGTCAAATATTATTGCTGTAAATGTATATATAAGATAGTCTATGTGCACTGAACCTACCAGTTCAGAACTGCACCTCTGCATTCAAGGAGTAGCTTCCCCATTTCCCTGTTGCTGTGGGCGGGAGTGAAACAAAGAGGACAAGCCTAGAGCCTTCAAATTATATTCTGAGTCTGACCTTAAAGAGGGCCTCTCAGATGCTGCTTCTCTGTTGCGCATTTGGAACAGGGGTGAAAGGACTGTATGTGTAGGGGAGGAGAGGTCGTTTCTACAATAGGGAAGTAAAGGATAGGGAAATAAACCCCTCCCCCTCCTTTGAAAAGTAACAGCTAGGACTTTGAGACTATTTGCAGTTGAAGGTGGCACCTGATTCAGAATCAACACACAAAATCCCAAGTCCTTGCCAAAAAAAAAAAAAAAAAAAACAGAGCCGGTCAGAAGAAAAACTTCACTTCTATTCACAATCATTGGTAGTGCAAAGGGCATAAAAAGAGCTGAGATAGCTCAGCATGTGTAGGTTCCAGTAGCTGATTGAGTTTAAACGCATTTGTAAGGCTTTCAGTTAGGGCTGGTATTATGTCTCTCCTCATACCGAGGGGAAAGAGGCAAACAAACATTCATTACACAACCCCCTTCTCAGCAGTTTAAATTTGGGAGAGTCCGCTTTCATTTCAGGGATGGAACTGTGTCCCAAATTACTGCTCAAGTCCAAAGTTCTCCAAAGCAACACCAAATGAGAGAAACAAATTCAGTATCCCTCTTCCCCATACCCGTTAAATTGCCTGAAATAAATGCAGCTGGAGCCAAGATGATGTAAATAAATGAGCAGCAGGAAGTGTCAATCACCCCTGCCCAATACTGGTCAGGTACTGCAAAAGAAGGCAGTCAAGTCTCTGTTTGGGCTCCCTAGATTCTGACTCGCTTTAGGCACTTTTAAACCTAAGAAAAAAATTGAGATCTTATTTATTCTGTATCCAATATCTGCATAGCAATGTATCTTTTTCTTCATGCGTGTTTCCCACGGCAACATCTGCACATATAAGTGATAGTCAAGTGCCTTCTGCTCCAACTGGAATCTCTCAGAGTTAGAGTTTGGAAAGCCACAGGTCTGTCCATGAGGAACTGGCCTCAATATCATTTAAAAAGCTAGTCAAAACAACAGTTTTTTCATTCTTCTCTCCTCTGCCCCTCCCTTTTCTATAGCCAATTAAATTCCTTGTATCAAATGTCAAACAAGGACACTAAAAACAAAAAGGTGTATTGCATCTTTCGGTAAATTCACAGTCTGTCCAGTTCACCCAGTTCCAGCCTCCTCCTGAGAGCAGCAAGTTGCATATAATTAAAAAAAAATCCAATCCAGTTCTGAATTGTAAACAATGCAACAGAAATGTCCATCTCCTGGCGTCACCAAATCTGAGGTGCATACAAACTGACCCTTCAGTCTTATACCTGTCAGGAAATAAAATAATTTTAAAAAGGATTGAGAAGAAGGTACCATGCGTAGAATATTGTAGATTTAAAACAAAACAAGCAAATCAATAAACCAAGTACATCCAAATCAAACTAATTTAAGCCAGAGGTTTCTGCAGCTTAATAATCAGTACCCAGGGGATGAGGCTGTCCCACTGACTCCCACAGGTCAGAGAATCACTAGCTAACAGCTCTGCCCTATTTCAAGTAGTCTCACTTTCTACAGGTGAATTATCTGGTTTGAATGCAAGTTAATTTAGGTCAAAAATTTCAAATCCAGGTGCCTAAATTCAGGCTTCCTAACCCAAATTTACCCGACTTTCGAAAGTGCTAAAAATCATCAGGCAGCACTCTTGAAAACCAGACCACTTTTATTTAAATGCCAAATATGGATTTAGGAGCTTAACTTTAGGCAGCCAGGTTTGAAAACATTAGGGGAGATTTTCAAAGGCACATATAGCAAGTAGGGCCTAACTCCCACTGATTGTTAGTAGGAATTAGGCACCTAACTGCCATATGTGCCTTTGAAAATTCTTTCCATTAGCCATAAGCTTTCTATTTTATCTGATTTGTATTCCCACTATTTTTCAGCTTGCCTTTTAAGTAGGAATCTTAGAGGAGCTAGAATTCTGTTGTACTGAGTGTTAATGCCACAGCAGATTTCTCCTCCTCTGGGCCCTCTGAAACTACTGTACCAAACTGGGCACATAGGCAGAAAAGTAGAAATAGAGCAAACTCAGTTCAAGGTACACCTCTACCCCGATATAACGCTGTCCTCGGGAGCCAAAAAAATCACGATATAGGTGAAACCGCGTTATATCGAACTTGCTTTGATCCGCCAGAGTGCGCAGCCCCGCCCCCTTGGAGCACTGCTTTACCGCGTTATATCCGAATTTGTGTTATATCGGGTCGCGTTATATCGGGGTAGAGGTGTATTTCTTCAGATAAGAAAGCCACCAGTTGGCATTAAATTGCCCTTAACTTCTCATTGGGCCTTTTTCCAAATGGTTGTTAGTCCCTCAGTAAATATTCAGTTCCTTAACAGCTTTTGTTTAAATTCTCAACGCTACCCCACGCTGAACTCTTCCTGTAAAGATCGGTTTCTGTATTGTCCCCTGGCCTCTCAGATAACACATCAAAATCTACACAAATAACAGGATCCCATGTGGCAAGGGATTTAAGTGCCCTTCCCTGACTTGACTGCACTGGCACACGCAATCGGCACTGCTGCGATTGATGCTGCAGTAGCATCGATTTAGCAGGTCTTTTGAAGATGCAATAAGTTGATGGCTGTACTCCACCTCCTCGAGAGGCGGAAGGTAAGTAAATCGGTGGGAGAGCGTCTTCCCGTCAACATAGTGCGGTGTAGACTGTGCATTAAATCGATGTAAGCTACGTCGCTCAGGGGGGTGCTTTTTTCACACCCCTGAGTGATGTGACTTACATTGACTTAAGCAGTAGTGTAGACCAGGCCTCACAGTACTCTTACTGGTGCTTATTCAGCTATCTTACATCTATTGATGGAACTCCATGGCTATATCTGTGTTCCCATAGAACAGATGCCATCCCAGGATTATTCTCTTATGTCCTCTTGCTGTTGGGGGGGGGGGGGGCGGGAAGGGGGAAGAGACTCTCCTAGCTTTATGTCTACGGTCTAGGATCTATCACTTTTTTATTTTGTGGACCATGTATATAAGAAAGTAATCTTATTTACCACTGCCCCACTACCTCCACTCATTAAACTTTTATGATCTGATTTTCAGTAGTTCTGGGCACCCTCAGCTCCCATTGACTTCACTTCTGAGCTTAGCACCTCTGAAAGAAATAAGTTAGACTACTTCCTATATCTCCCCTCTGGATTTTCTGTTTGTTCTGGTGCTCCTGTGGGCCACCAGAAAGAGTTCTATGTACCACTGATGGTCCACCAATCATAGCCTTTGATCATAGTATAGATGAAAAGCAGAGGGTGCTTGAAATCCCTGCAATACAACTGCCACCCTCTCAGACTTCAGTTCTGAAAGATGACTTGCCCTGTCACTCTGAATCAATGACTGCCTAGGTAGAGTCTTAGGGAACTGTGCACTTACCTCTGTGGCTATGACGCACTCGTTCCGCTCCTCTGTTATCACAAAGACAGACTGGTACATAGAATCCCTTGGAGAGCATATTGCTGATATCCTACATTCTGGCTTTTCACTAAGGGAGACACAGAGACAAAGTAAAAATCTAAGGACTATGAAGATAATAAAATCCCTTATAAAGGTCTTCTAGAAATATCCATAGGAGAAATGGGAAGGTAGAGGATGAATGATCAGGGCCGGCTCCAGGCACCACCTTGGCAAGTAGGTGCTTAGGGCGGCCACTCCAGAGAGGGGCGGCAGGTCCAGCTATTCGGCGGCAATTCGGCGGACGGTCCCTCACTCCCGCTCCGAGCGAAGGACCTTCTGCCGAATTGCCGCTGCAGATCGCGATCACGGCTTTTTTTTGGGGGGGGGGGGGGGGGGGAGACTGCTTGGGGCGGCCAAAACCCTGGAGCCGGCCCTGGATGAATGGGAAGGGGAAGATGGGTAAAAAGATGAGGTAATACCCTGAATCAAGTAACAATCTTTGTTTCAGGTGTTCTCTACAATGAGCAGGAGGTTACAATTGAAAAGAGGATTCAGTACTGTCCTGCTACACTTCCACCGTGCCCTGTCTAATAATTTACTACTCAGCTCCATCTCCTGTCCCTTTTCATTTCCTGCAATGTCAGCATTACAATGCAGCATTTAAATCACATGTGAAATCCAAGTGAGAGATTTGTACCTATATCAAAAGACTGAACCAATGGAAACCCATCTTTTTCTCTCTTTGGCTGGAATATGGCTCTTATTCCAACCCCCCGACTCCCACAAAACAGGATGTTCTTGGGAAGGCTGTCCTAAATCTTTGCTTTATTAAGATCTGAAATAATTATTTTTAATCTCAGTATAGATCTGTTCTTGTCTCTCCATCATCTAGTTGGGAAGGAAAGACTCTACTTATTTTCACGAGTGGACTGACTGCCAATCCCCTCCATTACCCATGCTGGCTGCATCCTGGGCAGAAACAGAGTTTAATTGACAGGGACAGTGAAACTCATGCTCCAATCTGAAGATTCCCCACCTATCATCTATTTCCCCCCCACACTTCTGCTCCCTGAATGAAAAACTGCCTTTTCTCTCATATGCACCTTGGACAGATGTGGCTTAACAATTACGGGGGGAAACTGCACTCTTACCTGTATAATCGGAGGGGAGGCTTCTCTCCTAAACACTTTTCACTTTTATAATATTTATCTTCCTGTGTTCCTCTGCTTGGCAGATCCTTTACCAGGTTATAGTCCAATATATGGTTCTTAGGTTTGTAGTTTGATTTTTCCAGCCCACAGTCCACCTCTAGGTCTTTATTTTTATTGGTGTTTTTGAGCTGGGAAGCTGGAATAAGGTTGTCCTTCTGGAAATCAGACAGATTGTTCATTGTCTCCAAGTCCTGCTCTGGGTGCCGCCGCATCTGTCTGATGACCATAGCTATCATGCAGAATAATACAAGCAAAGCCACCAGTCCCACACCCATGGATATAGCTATCCAGGGAACAGGTTTAGGAGGATATGGAACGGGCACTGTATAAACCGGGAACTCACAACGGCTGCCCATGAAGCCATAAGGACAGTTACAAAGAAAGTTAGCATTATAAAGTCCATCATAGCACGTGGCCCCATTCTGGCATGGCCCAGAAGCACATTCATCTCTGGTTTTAATGTCACAGTTCCTGCCAGTGTAGCCTGGCAAGCAGGTGCAGGTATAGTCATTGATCAGGTCATGACAAGAGCCCCCATTGGAACATGGATTCCTGGCACACTCGTTGATGTTTATCTCACACTTCTGACCAGAGAAACCAGCACGGCAGCGACACACACGGAGTTGACCCAAATCAAAGCAATGACCACCTGGAAAAAAATACAATAAAAAGTTTAGTCAGCAATGGACGTCATCCTGAACACTAAGTCACTTCCTCGGTAAGCAATTCCTATTACTGCAACAGGCGGGAAATAGTTTTATATAAACACAACATGCATATTTTGAAAGCTCTACAAGTTGCCTAATCAAGCTATTATGATTTATAATCAGGTCCTTTTAATATAATGTATGCAATGTTGTTGTATCCATGTTGGTCCCAGGATAATAGAGAGATAAGGTGGGTGACAAAAATCTCTCTCACCAAAAGAAGTTAGTCCAATACAAGATATTACCTCACCCACCTTGTCCCTTTAATATATAGGTAGTTTAATTTAGTCTGCACACTTCTCCCCTTTCCTCCTTCCCTTGATAAATATCCTGCAATCTCTAATGCACTGGTAATTTACGTACAGCATAACAATGTTGGTTCCTTCTGAGAGGCCAGGATAGGAAGTGAATATATAATCAGAGAGGTAGGCTGATAACACAGAGGAAGGGCCAGAGATCAAATTAAAGATTTCCATCACTTTAGCACTGAAAGTGTGAAGGATCAAGAGATACATAGGATCTCCTGATTGGAAGACTTACCATTTGCACAAGGGTTGCTTGTGCACCTATCCACTTTCTTTTCACAGTTAGATCCTGTAAAGCCGAGAGGGCAACGGCAAGTGTAGCTGGCCCCTTGGTCCTTTTCCAAGCATGTGCCACCATTAAAACAAGGTGAGTCAACACAAGTCAAGGCACTATGTTCACAGTGAGCACCATAGTATCCAGGGGGGCATAGGCAATGGTAGCCATTCTCCATATCCTGCAAAATTAAAAACTTAACATTGGATTTTTGCTATTTGACTCCATTCAAAGGCAGTTACTCTCACATATCCTCTGTTGATCAACAGCAAACTTTCTTCCATCCCTCCTCATCTACCTGATGGGAATGTATTGTTCTCTGCAGCCAGTGAAGTATTTAGAGGAAAAAAATGCAGACGGGACTCAGAGGGATTAAGTCACTAGACAGCAGGGTGGATTTGTTAAATCACTAGTCAGAAAGACTCTATTTAATCATGGATTTCTACTTAAAAGTGCATTCTTGTTTGTTGTTATAACCTTAATACATGTTCTTCACAACTCAGAAATAGATGTAGGTTTCATTTTTAGAAGGTACACACTATACATTTTTAAAGTGATTTATTTTGAAAACTTTTCAGGTTAATTTTACAGCTACATCAAAAAAATGAATGATTGTTTGGTTATTTCATTTACCAAAGGTAATTGAAGCAGATATTTATGAAGTCATGGGGAGGTGAACTATCTCCAATTCAATAGGTTAATCATTAATATTTAGAGGATTTTCTTGCCATGCTGTATTAAGAGGAGAACATCACCTGACAGACATTTAAATTGTTTTATTTAACTAAACAACAACTTTATGTATTCTGGATTTTTTTCAACAAACATATAATATTTTAACAAAACAAGCATATGAATTTTTGAATTTAGTTAAACATTCAAGTTTTTTAAAATCAGATTTGTTTTTCATAGAATATCAGGGTTGGAAGGGACCTCAGGAGGTCATCTAGTCCAACCCCCTGCTCAAAGCAGGATCAATTCCCAACTAAATCATCGCAGCCAGGGCTTTGTCAAGCCGGGCCTTAAAA
>NW_020664447.1:42343921-42387374 GCF_002925995.2 Terrapene triunguis
CGCAGCCTGTTGGCTCTAGCGCGCGCCCTTTGCTCCCTGCAGCCTCCGGAGCAGCGCTCGAGGACAAGAGCTAACCGCCTTCCCCGCCCCCAGGCGCTGGCACGCGCCGCTTTCAGCTTTACCACCTCCCGGTCAACCAATATGGGGCAACAGGCGCGAGGCGGCAGCGGCTGCCCGCGCAACAGCCCCGCCCCTCAGGTGGGGCCGATGGGATTCCTGGAAGGGAGCGCTGTGGAAGTGCAGGGGAGGGGCGTGTCGGGATCCCCCTGCCCCGAGCGGCGGGCGGTGTCACTTACGCTCGGTGCAGTACTCGCCGGTCCAGCCCGGCAGGCAGGCCACGCTGCCGTCCGGCTCGCACACGTAGTGGCCGAAGGTGTCGTTGCGGCGCTTGCAGAGGCGGGAGCAGCTGTCCCCGTAGTAGTGCTCGCTGCAAATCACCCGGTAGGAGAACCGCAGCTGGGTCTGCGAGCTGCTCTGCACGTCCTGGGACCAGTTCTCGCCCACCGCCAGCGGCCGCTGGATCGCCACCTGACTGATCAGCCACTCCTCGGCCGGGGCCCGAGAACCTGCGGCACACACACAGCTCGGGCTCAGTGCTGCTGCGAGATACAGCCCCCTCCAGCTCCCCCGCACTGCATCCCCGAGCCAGTGCCACCCCCCAGTGCACCCCCAACCGGTGCCACCCCGCAGCGCATCTCATTGCCATCCCAGTGCTGTACCCTGACTCTATGCACCCCACAGTGCCATCTCCTCAACCAGTGCCACCCGCAACTGCTCAATGCAACTAGTGGCACCACCTCGGCTAAATATCAAAATGTTAAAGATTTCTAAAAACTAAACAATGCACGTTACTTTATCGATGTAATGGCACCGATCCTGATCCCAGTGATAGCATTACTATTTTTCCATTTAAATGAAAAAAGGACCAAGGTCGGGCCCGGAAACAGTGCATTAATCATAGCAACACGTAAACATCACTGTATTGTTTACGTCAGTTAAAGGGATAATTTATCTGACGTAACTGGAGGGACAATTTCAAAGAAGCATGGTGCATTCTGCCATTTGTTTGCATGCGATAGGGAAAAAGGCACACACAATGTGCTAATGCAAAGCATACCAGCGTGGAGTTCAGGAACAGCACTTCAGCTATTGTCTCCAGTATCAATGATTATTAACCATGAACCTAAGAGGCTTTGCAGAAAGCTTTTCAAAGTGAGAACAGTTGTGCTGTTGAAATATCCTTTTCCTCTATGTCAGAAAAACATCCCAAAGCCATTATTCCTTTTCCAAAGGGCGGAATTTGAAAAAGGTGTAAAATACAGGAAAAGGCAGTCATGACTTTTTGGCAGCCTTGTAGTTTTCTCACCAAAGAGCTCCTTTCTTTCCCACGCCAAAAATAAACTGGAGGAAACGCAATTGTGTTGGAGATTAGGTAGGGGACAAAATCAAAGCAAACCTGATGGATATCATTTAGGGAATAGCTCCCGATTGTAGGATAAAGCTAGCACCGAGATTATAGTATAAACATCGGAATTCAATAAGGTCAATTTAGTTTACTTTAAAACTTTTCTAGTGACGTTGACAGGTTAACTATTTCGGATTAGTTTACAGACAAGTATCGAATTTTAGGAAACGGTCGCCCCCTCGTGATTGCTAAGTGCAGTGTCATATTCACCTTCTGGAAGGTAATTTGCAGGAGCATGCCAGGCTTCAATGATCAGTGAGAAAGTTCCCTGCGAATGGAAACAAAACATAAGTGAGAGGAAGATACAGAATGTAAGACAAGCGAGATCTTGAGTTAGATTGATCAGAAAAGGTTTTGGTCTGTCACAGAGTCTTCCTTGCAGCTGAAACAATTGGGTGAAACAAGGAAACCGTAGTGCTGCCAGGTCGGAGATACACATTTTAATTAATCTAATTGCAGATAGCATTACTTTGTCCGAGTCAATGAAACGGAGCTTCCTTAGGGCTGTTTTCATCTCTTGGGAAAACGTTTCTCTTGTCTTTCACTGACAAGGGCATTTTATTTCTCTTTTGATGGTTAGAAGGTTTCTCTCAACCCCCCCCCCCCCCCACACACACACACGTTTTGTTGCATGCAAATTTTCCCAGCTTGCATGTATTTACATCTCTCTTCAAGTAATACTGACATCTATGCTTATAGACTGGATGCAATATTCCATCTCTTTCTTCTTTTCAATGAAGTTATGGAAATAAGTCTAAGGACGAAAGTAGTTTGTTTTCACTAAAGATTAACAGCGCACTCTGTTTAACCTTTTATCCCCCCTCCATAAAATTTAAATCATGTTTAAGGTGGGATCTCACCGGCCACGTGAAGTTGAAGGGTAACTTAATGGGGCTTCCAAATCTCTCCGTTTCTTTGACGCTGAAGGAGTTTACTCCCAGGACTGGTGTGACGATGCTCCCGAAAGTACAGGAACCCGGAGAGACCACTGCCTGAAAATGCTTCAGACAGACGCGAAAGAAGGTCCTACAGTGGGGCGAACACGGTTTTCCGCTAGCCAGGGACCCCTGGCTATTCGCAAACTCGTGCAGCTCCAGTTGGAAGACGCCAGAGCCGGACACCCTCTGCACAAAGAGGAGACATACAAAAGAGCCACATCAGCGCTTACCCCAGGTTTTGCCATACAACTGGCTTCCATCACCCAATTACATTTAGGACCACTCATTCAGTGAACCCCCCCTTTTTTCAATGCGTGATTACCTGCAGCAAAATCATTAACAGAAACGTCAAGCCAAAGATGCGCAAAGCTGCCATCCTCCTGTTATTCAAGGCTTCACACTTTTACTGGGAATTGGGTTTAATTTTCCTCCGATATTCCTCAATTGGTCCAAGTAAATGCTTCTTCCTTGAGACAAAAAGTCGTCACAGCAATTCAGCTAGAACACCCTGTCCTTCCAATTATTCCCCAAGCACCAGCAGAAAATGGAAGGTATAATCCAGGTGTTTAAACCATCCCCCTCTGGGAATTAATCCTGCAGCCAACGACCAAACTCTGATTGCTTTAGTCGCCTTTATAAACTCCAAAGCCGAGTGGATTTGGTGAGAGACGCACAGGGGGAGTGTTTAGTGTTGAACCGCTCCTCCTTCACCGGAGCTAACAGCGCTCAGTAAATGGAAAACTTGCTTCCCTTCGAGCTGTTTATATAGTTGCCTCTTGTCCTCGCAAGCTCATTATGTAAACTGTCAGTCAGACTCACGGGCGATCCCTCCCCCTTTTTCATCTTTCCTTTCTGGAAAAAGAACCAAATGTTGTGGAGAGCCCTCATATCCAGAATTAATACCCTGCTGCTGCTGCTGCTGCACTGACCACCAAGGAGTCGAGCTGATTATTAACAAGCCAAGCATCTGTTGAGATATTTACAGCACTCACACTGGGAGAGTTCCATCGAAAATCAGACGCTTTTCCAAGGAGAGAAGCTTCCAAAAGTAGCCAAACAATAGAGGCTAAAATATGAAAAATATGTTTTTTATTTTACCCTATCGCCATTCAGCTTCAAATTCCTCCCAGAGACAAACGATTGCTAAAGACAAACATTGCACAAAGTAGTACAGCCCTTTAGTGACGAAGTTACCTGCCTTGCCTACTTGTGGTGATAGCAGGTAGAAAGTAAAAGTAAAATCGTGCTTATACGAAATTGAAACACTGTAAATTTTATCACCGCTCTAAACTCCTGCAATTTTGCCTCTCCCTATCCTCCTGGGTCACACATGTTAATCTTGAGGTACACGTGCCGAAGGCCTCTGGGCATCTGAATTCGCTCTTTTAGTTATTTTTAATCACAATTAAGGAAATTCACCAGACAGTCAAGAGAGGGAGCAGAAAAAAATAAACAAACAACCACAAACCTCCATCCACATTCTCATTTGCTCTCTCAAGCTCAATTTGGTTATGTCTTTAATTTCTGCCTAACCGTTTAAAGAAGGGTCCTGTAACAGGTCACAAATCGGTTACAAAATCAAGCAAGCCATTTTGCTTCAAAAGCCTGGAATCCGTTTGCCCACGGCCACATTCATGTTGACAAGATAAACTCAGGTGAAGGAGACCTTCAGGGAAAGTTAAATCAAACTGGAACTGGGAAAATGTAAGATCGACTTGGATTATTTTGGGGACAAACCTAGCAAATCACTATAGAGTTTGTCAAACAGATTTTTAGTGGCTATTTTTGGGATAAGAGTTGTCCCCTGCTAGTTGTAAGGCTGGCGTGTGTCAGTAAAGCCGCCTGATTGCAATGTGTGCTTATTGTTGGGTCGCGTGTCCCTCATTAAAGCCAAGCACAGAGAAGGCCTTTCATGTGGCTTTTTATTTCAGCTTGTTAAAAGGAGGGGGTTGGGGGAAGATAAACCTTCAGCTGTATGATAATGAGGTCTTGCCACCTTTACACCACGGCCTAGCTCATAAGGCTATAACCCTTTCTGCTGCAGATCACCTGTATAACAACCAGTTGGTCCAGTCATTTGGAAAATGTTCTGTCAATCGGTGATACACTTTTATATAAAGGTGTTTCAATACAATTCGAACTCCCAAATCCACTCTCTCTGAAAAGCCCGGAACCTCGCTTATTTTGATGGGAGGAAACCGATAAATAGATGTGCGAATACGATCTAAACTGAGATGATTATTTAGCCTCATTCTTAGATTTTCATCAAGTCACTTGTTTTTAGAAGAGCTTTGGGACTTGGAACAGCAAAACTTGGGGGGCGAGGGAGGATAGAACTTTTGTGAAGAAATATCACTGCTACATTACAAATCTGAAATGCTCGAGAGGGGCAAATCGTCAATTTAGACGTGCCCAGCTGCAACCGAGAGTTGCTGAATTGCCTGGAATGGGCAGAACTGTAATTCCGGTATTCAGGTGGGTACTGAAAAATTGCTTGCCTCAAAAACCGGCGTAAATTTCTGCTGCATTTAGAGTCAGCTACTGAAAATAAAGACACGCTGAAATTCGAATCGTGGCGTTTACTCTTGAATTGAGGCCGGAATGATTCAGCACAAACACCCCCAAGTAGAAGGGCTAGCCCTGCAGGAGTGGAGCCGCTTTACACCGCACCTGTAGCATCTAAGACTGTTGTTCTCTTCTCGTCCCCAGTCGAGCGTGGTCCAGCAGCTGCTTTCTCCTATAGCACCAGTGAACTATAGACCGACTTTCTCCTTTTTTTTTTTTTGGTCCTTAACCCCTTCTGTACACTTTAGTCCTCTGAGGACTCTCTGGCTATGGTATGGTGCAAGGATTACAGAAGGATGTTTGATCAGGCACCTCAAAGCAAAGGGAAGACGTATTTGTGATGAGATATATACCAGGTATCTTACATAAGCACATAAGAGGGGCTGCAAGAGAGTAAGCCTTTGTCTCTCCGGATGAAATTGCCTAGTAAACAACTCGGAAGGAGGAATGTGCCAGAGCCTGATGAACGCGGAATTCTGCAGCGATCTGACTAGCAGCGCTCCGCTTCGCCAGCAGCAGCTTCAACTGTCAAAATCAAATCTGATGCTAATAGCTTCGGTACTAAATAAAATGAGAGGCCAGATAACATCAGTGCTTGATAAATGGTAATGAGTGCCTAACCTAGGGGAACAGAAGGGCTGTGGGGCTCTTTAATTCACTATTGAAAGGCTAGCTGGGTACTGCAGGCTCTAGCAGATGTTAGTATGTGTGTGTTTTGATTTTTGACTTGTATTGGAGGTTTATTAGGCTAACCAGAGCCACCCCACGCATGGCCACTTGGCCCAGGCACCATCTGGCACAAGCAGGACGGCGTGCAGGAACAGGGCATCGCATTGGTGCTGAAGATCCACAGGCAGCATCTACCATATGGACTCGGTCTATTCTTCCGAGCTAATGTAGGTTAAAGCAAGACAAGCTGATCTCTTCTTTTCACAGCTCCGCCAAAGCTCCCTGAAATCCTCCCAACGTGCACCTTTGCAGATAGAATTTCACATTGAATCTGAATGCTTTAGGCATCAGCTTCCCTGCATTGATCAAAATATTGTGATGGGAGTGTACTTTCCAGTCCCCTGAAATGTAACTGGTCTGTCTTTACCTACTTAGCGCGCCACTATTTTTAGTTTCAAACCTTTCCCTTATTTCTCTCCAACTGCCAGAAACTGGAATTGCTCATATTTCCCTAGTGTCCCCACAAAATAAATATTTCCGGGAACCCTGTTGGTACAAAACAGATGTAAAATCCTCCCTAAACGCCAGGGATTATTGTGATTGCAGCCATAAACGAGGTTGTAATAAAATAATAAATACGAAATATAATAGACCACCTGCTGCATGTTGACAAAAAAGTTTAGATAAAAAAGCTGCATTAATAGTATCAAGCAGCTGGGTCTAAAAGTTTACAGAGTGCAGGTGAGAAGCAGAGTTTCATCTAATTGTTTGTTTGTTTTCTACATACCGATTAACACGCATTCTTAGGTCATTTTAGAGTGCATTCTACGGTATCTTTTGTAGCACCCTTATAGGTTGGTCTCCGCTTTTTAGAAACTCTGATTTCAGAGGTTTATAACTTGGTCGTTGAATGCCATTTTTCATCTCAGGTGGATTATTCCTCCCCCACTTTCTCCAATCTATTGCTCAAGCCCTTGTAAAGCTCGAGACTAGGAAAATGGATAAGAAGGGATTTTGGATTTCTTTTTATCTCCCAAATTTATTTATTTTTAAAAAATCAGTTCGGTTCCTATCCCTCCAAGATTTACACTCATGCTTAACTTTAAGCAGAAGTCCCACTGAAGTTAATTATGTGGTAAGTGTTTGTAGGCTCGAGGCCTTAATTTGTTTTTTAAAAATGATTTTTGCAGAAAGTGTTTTTATGTAAAGAAATTGGAGTCAATTAATATGGTGAGGAGAAAGCGCTTTGAAATTACAGATATGTTTACTTTGCTTAATAGCTACAATGCATATAGGAAACTACTTACATTATGCACATTATTTTTACTAATTTTCATAATTGGCTTGTTATTTACACAATACATGGGTAGATGTTTACGTAAGGACATAATGTTTTGTAAACTATTAAATTCCAGTGGAGCCAATCGGATTACATTGCTCGTTTATAGATCCTTGGGAGACGCACTATATACAAAACTTTCAAAGTATTTTTAATTATTTAACTATTTTTAATTATTTAATCAAATTATTTTTAAAGCTCAGCGGAGTAACCAATCTTTAACGTCCTGCTCCAGCATCCAACATGTTCAGCTATTCACAGTTTTAGAGCACTGTTCACCAATGTTATACTTTCAAAGTTTAGTAGCTGCCATTTTATATCAGATGAAATTCAAACATGGCATATTAGTTGCCAGGCCAAATGCATTTACCCTACAAAACAATAATTGTTCTTTTAATTAATCTAGTACTGGTGAAAGGTACCAGACTGCTCAAGTTTTCTATTCACAGAACAAGTAATCATAGCAGTGGGAAAGAAAAATAATGTAAATTTACCCAGGCTGCCCTTCTCATCCCCAAGGATCTTTGTGTTCAGTTTCCATCTCCTCCTCCTCCTCCTCCTCCTCTCTCTCTCTCTCTCTCGGTGAAATTCACCTCTGTTTTGAGGGAAGCATAAGGCCTGTGCATCATTTAAGTCCAGGTTAAGCCCTGTGTTGAGGGTTTAAGTGGCATTGCAGGAGTACAGAGGTCTTGTGCTGACTCTGACAATGATGTAAACGGATTCGGTGTGTTATGTAATGTGGACTGCTCAGCAACTCATTTCACATAGGTCAGTGCATAACCATTAAAAAAATCAGCTTCTGGTCACTATTGGGCACTGGTTACTACTGACCTCTTCATTGTGATCACTCAGCAGAATTCACACCAGTGCCCTAGATTTGAGAAATTATGTTTCTCAGTAACAGTATTCTGAATTACTTAGTATTATTTGTTTTTGGCTATATACTTTATACTTATCTCGGGGTTTCAGATGATTTTTTTTAACCTCTAAGCCAAAATTGGCAAGACAATAATTAATATGTAGCAAGGCCTTTTATTATTTTGAAAAACAAAACCCGACGAATTTGTGATATCACCAACATGTGTACTGTTATAACCAGGTACGGTTGGGTTAGGGTAGCCATTATAAGAGCTTGTTTTGTCTTCTAGCATGCATGACCCATCAGAATTTGCTTCTGGCATGCGCTGGAGAGACCATTCGAATTCCAAGGCTGCATTTTTCCTTTGCTAATTTTCAAAGAAACTGGTATAACTATATTGAATGTTATGAGTATCCAAGTTAGTTTCATGAGCATTGTCTCCTCTTCATCTACTGGACTAGCCTGGAAATCCTTCAGGAGCAAGAAAAGGAGAGGGACAGACAAGAGAGGGGAAGGAGGGAGGGGGGGGGGGAGAGAGAGAGAGAGAGAGACTGAAAAAGAAGTGTGAAAATGACATAAAAGGTGGGAAGTAAGAGCAGTATTAGACCAGACACTGGTTACTAACCTTCATTCCCCCAAGACTCTCACTGAAGATTATGTGGGCCACCAAAATTAGTATTTTGCTGCCATAATCTTCTTTATTATATATACTGGACTACTAAATTTTAGATTAATTACGTCATATCTCAAGTGGGCTGCTGGAATCTCAGTGGGACTTTGACTGTGTCAACAATATTGACCAATATTCCCTACAGAAATAAACAACGTGCTGCTTAAAACTTGATACTCTATGGTACCACACATTTAAAAAAAAAAAAAAGACACAACTGAATCCAGAGGTCCAACTGCTCCACTTCATTGTACGCCGGGGATGTAGGCTGGGGGAAGGACTTGGGAAGGAGGAAGAGGTAGCTCAACCTTAACCACAGTGAAGCCTTTCTGTAGGGATCGAGATCCACAGGTCAGAAGGACCGGGGGACAGACACATCCCTTCCCAAACCTGTGGGGCAAAGCAGCACAAGCTAACTCTGATGCCATCTGCAGGTTTCCCCACCGCGCTCTGAATCATTCCCCGAGTGATTGGGAGCCAGTGTTACTCCTTCCGTTTTCATGCTGCCAAAAGGGGACTGAAAGGTCAGGAGGCCGCGCAGGGGTCTGCACAAACGGCTCTGGCCACTAGAGGATCTCCCAAACGCTGAGCCCCCCACAGTTACCTCCACTGGTGGTGGCAAGGCAACCCCCCTTCTCTCCCCCCAGAAGAAGACTGGAGAGGAAACACCATGAGAACAAACTCATGGAGCCTTCTCCTCCTTGCACAGGGAAGCAATGGAGGTTACTTGTATCCTGCAGAAGGGGAATCGGGCCCAGGGAGTCCCCCAGATCTACATGGGAATAACCTGAATAGGATAATGTGAGGCCCATATCTTTTAAACGAGGCATTATTTTAATTCAGAGGGCAATGGAAAGAATGGCAAGAAAAAAAGGGCAAATCAGGCCACTCCCTGGGTCGGGATACGTTTCTCCCTCTGGAAGTGTCTTATAGGATTGCTAAAGAGCCCTGGGGTGGAGGGAAGCCAGCGGCAGCACAGCGTCTGAATCCACCATGCTTCCAACGCGTAGGTGTGCTGGGAAGCAGCACTTAGGAGAGCTACCGGGTGTAGTTATTCCAAAAGCCACTAAAACAAGGGTCTTTTTCACTCAGTGTTTTTACAGTGTCCTGCACATGGGCCCCCAACACTGAACGGGCCTTCCAGGCGCTGCTCTAATGTAGATAATAGTAACGTGGCTGGGACTGATTTTTCAACGCAGAGCTTCAGGCTCCAGCTCCAGGTGGTTAAAATAAAAGGGAAGCTATAGTCTCAGTGAAGTCAATAGGTCTTCGTTCCTAAATGGACCTAGCAGGATTTGACACATCTCTTCGGTTCTCCCGCTAATCTCACCCACAAGAGGGGAGAGCACAGAGCTTTCTCTATAACATAAAGCAGAATATTTTGGTCACTGTTTCCCTTCCTCGGGGTTTCCATGGAAGGAGAGCACAGGGCTCTTTTTATTAGTTTCAATCGGTACTTATAGAGGTTTTTGTTTGATTTCGGGGAGTAAATAAAGTGTACTCCTTTGCTAACTCGCTGGATTCAGAGTCCTTTTCAAGTTTTATCTATGCCCTCGTATTTCACATTATTTTCCAGTGCAAGATTGTGCACAATCAGCTTTCCACATTTTTAACCATGTTTGAGCAGATTTAATGCTTATGAAAGTGCAGGACTAAAACCACTGTCTTGATCCAGGAACCTGCCTAGTAGCAAGTGCTTTGCAAACGTCTTCACTTAGAACCACGTTCTGCCCTGTTGTACCGCCCATATGTACATCATTGGGCTCAATGGGATTGCATGGGGGAAAGGGAGTGGTTAACCCTAGCAGAACGTGGTTGGAAAATGTTCCTAGGGACGCATTCTGCCCTTGGTTACCCCTCTGCAACCTCATGGACTTTATAGAAGTTCCCTATAGGGACATAGGAATTGCCATACCAGATCAGTAGTCTGTCTAGTTCAGTATCCAGTCTCTGACGAGAGCCAGACCCAGCTGTTGCAAAAGAAGGTGCACAGGTGTAACCGAAGGCAAAATCTGGCATTGCCTTACATATCTGATTTTCAACATTGATGCTCCACCAGTCCCCCGAATCTCCTGAGCAGAGACTATACAAAAAATGTGTTGATTTCTGATGTGCTCAGTCTGGGACTAGTTTTAGACCAAACGCATTTTCACTCGTACTAGCCTTCTGAACCCAGCTCTCCAAAGGTGAAAAATGCTAACCCAAAGCACCAGACCGGACAGAAATGAACAAATAATTAGTATTTTTAATCTCTTCCCAAAGAAAGTGGGGGTTATCCATGGAAAAAGTCAGAATCACACTAATACATACATTTCCTTGCCTAAATTTAATTTCTTTCTATCTAAACTGGTACAACATTTTCTCTAAATAATGGATAAGTAGCACATGCTGGTCTCCTGCCAGAGTTGTAAAATCTTTCCATGTAACCGTAACATTTAAATATATATATATATATATATTTGGAAATTTATAAATCTACTAAACATTTCTTTCCTATAATAATTTATTTTTGTTTCACGTGGGTAATTAGAGGCAGGTCCATTAGTGAGTAAGCAGTGAGGCAGACCGACTGTTAAGCTTATACAGGTAAATAATGTAAACAGGTGCACAGAGTATACTTTTCTAATAACTTGTGTAAATACCATTTTTTGTAGGTTTACATTTGTAGGTGTCTGAGACATCTGAAGGAATAAACTAATTCCAAGCAGCCTCTTTCAGCAGTGGTTAATCAAATTAGTCATAATGATCTAATGGAGCACCCCCTCCCTATGAA
This sequence comes from Terrapene triunguis, assembly GCF_002925995.2. NCBI lineage: Eukaryota > Metazoa > Chordata > Testudines > Emydidae > Terrapene > Terrapene triunguis. The sequence continues at coordinate 42,355,200 of NW_020664447.1, forward strand.
GATTAGATTTTGTCGTGTACCTTGAATGTTTTTATTGGTAACAGTCCCTCTTTCTCCTATGCACGGATTCATTCTGTGGTTTGGCTCTCCTCATCTCTTTTTAAACCCTTAGTTAGAAAGTTGCCCATCTATTCAGTGCTCACACACCAAGTTCCATGTGCACAGATTCACTTTGTGAGCTGGATTCCCTGATGGCTTTTAAACCCCTTAGTTAAAAAGTTGCACATCTATTCAGTGCTGACATACACCGAGGGACAGGGGGAAAAGTCCCACTTGCTTGTTTTGTTTCAGTCTAAATGTCCATAGCACAGAGCATCTCTCCGGGGAGAGCAGCTCCGAGGGGTGTTAATGTGGTCGATTTGGGGTACAAATGTTTGGAAATGTTTCCTGATTTGCACAGAAGGAGGGGAGATTTGCAAACTGTTGCTACCACATGGCTCCTCCATTCTGTCCATTCTCATTGTAATGAGGACGGCGCGTGCCTCATCTGCTCCAGGGGAGCTGCCACGAGCCAGCCAAGCACGCCACGTGCCAACTGGGACAACAAGGCCCAGCCCAGCCTGGCATGCAGACACCAGGCAGCAGCAGCAAGGAAAGGAGGCACAAAGGGCACCTGCAGACCCGGCAGCTGCAGGGAGCACAGCAAACCTTAGAAGAGGAGCCAGCTTTCCTTTAACACTTGCCACTTATCCCCTTTAAAGCCATCCCAGCTTGAGTTGCTGTGTTTTTTATTCCGATCTGTGTCTGTTTAACAGCAAGCAAGGCATGTAAATATCACACGGACGGAGGATGTGACCAGCCTCTGAATGGGAAGTTTAGACTTCATTTCACCGGCTGTCGCTTCCCCTACCTCGCACCTGCAGACCTATGGCTCGATCCGCTTATCAGGACTCGAGCCCTGGTGTCTTTTACTCTAGCTAATAGCGTGATAGGTGCAAGTAGCACACCCCCAAAGTGCCCCTTGGAAGAAAGCGACCCGTCTAGATATAAACCCGGCAAGAAAATTCTAACAATTGAAACAGCTCTCTCTTGCTACGGGGTACAACTCGGGCTGGGTTTAGTTACAACACGTGGGTGTGTCAATTCACCTATTGTTATTCAGAGCTTAACCCATAAAATAAGAACATTTCTATTAAATGGTATAACGATTACCATTGAAGCTTTGGCTCCAAATCGATGGCTTCTTTTCCATACAAATGCCTACTTATGCTTTTATGTTCTCCATCTGTTTGTAGCTAACACCTGCCATTCAATAAATCGATTTACAATTTAATGTAACAGCTTCCCGGGACATTTTTTCATGCCAGATGCCACAGCAGTTCCAAACCTTTACCCCTTCCCCCATCCCTACCCCAAACCACAGCCCCCACCATCAACTACCCATCGGTGTTCACAGCTGAAAAGAGGGAGTCTTAATCAAGAGAAATCCGTAGCCAGATACCGCAGGATATAAAGTCGGTGCCAACAATGGGCTTTTTCATTTAAAGGCTAACACAACAGAGAGCTTCATCCTCACGGTCCCTTTCCTTCAATCACATTAGCTCTCTGAACATTGCGGGGGCTATAAAGTGCCTTTCCCATGGCTGGACCAGTACAACTCATCACTACGTGTGTGCACGAAAATTTATGACACTGATGAGCTAAAGGAGAAGGAATCGTCTGTATAAGCAACTTTGATCCCTGGTTTTCGGGATACGAGCGCTGGGAAATTCGTGTGTTTTAATAACGACCGATACTTTGCATGATGTAAGGAAACGGGATTAAGAAATCCAGTGTACCTGCGTGTGTACACGTACACACACACACGTAAAATCAGTGGAACTACTCGGGTGTGAGTAACTGCTAGCCAGTGTGAGCAAGAGGCTCGCAAACTGTCCATAAATAATGACTGGGTGACCCGTCGTTCTTGTTTTCCTTTTCCAGTATCACCACCATAGCATAGATCGACCCCCACCCTCCCTCCGCCCCGCCAGTACATGCTGCCAAAGGTTGGCATGTTGATATGCGACGTGCTCCCTGCATTTGTTAACCCTGCCTACAGGGGACTGGATCCTTCTGAACCGCGAGCGCAGCTTTCCTTTGGCATCCTTGGAGGCAGTTTGCGGCAGTTGAATTTATGATGCGCTGGGTTGGTGCCGTTTGCTGGTAACGGGGAAGCAGCAATGCCCTGGGGTGGTGCGGACCTCGCTCTCCGCAAAGCCCGGCGCTGGTGATCCTGTTTGGTAGATCACCAGCCATCCTCCCCTCGTGGCTGTTTCTGCGGGGGCTGCACCCCGCAGCTCAGAGCCTTTCTCTGACCTTTTCCCACTCTCAGATTCGGGATTATTAGGCGGCTCCTGAGTGCAGCCTTGCTCCAGCGGGTGCAACCGCTGCCAGAGCCAATGCAGCGCAAGGAAGGCTCGCTGGGCAGCAGGATTAACCTAGTTAGGGGGTTCTGGACGCTGCCGTGAAGGGTGCCGCCGGCTGAAATGATTAAGAGCAAAAGAAGCGGGCACTCGTCGAACGGGTTTGCTTACCCCCAGATAGCAGCTCTGTCCTACAGTCGGGTTCTATAGGCAGACCTGCTTAGCTTGGCATTGTCTGCGCAGGTCATGTTATAGCTGTGAAAATCAGACTGAATTATGCTGAAGGGATGATTAACAAAAGGTGTTAAGTAGGGTGTTTCCTCTAGGTTACCCAGGTGGAGATGAAAGACAAACCTACCTAATAAGTAAAGACAACTCTATCTAGCTATGCTATCAAGCAAGTGAAAACAACACAAGTGTGTGTGTGGAGGGTGGGTACAGGGAGGGTGAGGGTGTGCTGGCTGGCCGATGAAGGGAGGTTGGTGGCTGGTTGTCAGAGTTCCACTCATTTTAATACTGCTGAGATGTCATTTAATTGTATTTAGTGTAAATTAATTAAGTTAGGATGCCTAGCACGCTGGAAAGGCATCTTTATTATTTTTAATCTAAAGAAATTTATACAAATAAATCAATCCAAAAAGGTTATCTATTTTCTCAGCTACACGTGTGTCATTCTTTATGTGCTTCAGTATCGATGAGGGGTAAATTTTGCAAAAGCAGGACACGTAGGAACCTGAGTTTACTGAAAATCTATGGGAAAGTCCCGTAGATTTCCCCTCCCCCTCCAGACATACCACTATATCAAACCCCCTGAAAATGTGAGATAGTTTGATTCCAGAGTCAATTTAGGAGCTCAGGTTCCATCTCTAATACAAGGAGGCTTCAAACCCTTGTCAAGAAAACCTCAAAAGTTAGCCATGCACAAATTCTGCACAAACACCACACATGCTGCTCAAATGGGGCATGATCACGAGCAAGATAGTGGACTCATTCACCAAGAACCAGACTCATTCACCAGAACAGCTGGAATATCACTGTCATCATCATACACAACAAAGAACAAGTTGATGCCGTTCTGAGCAGCCATAACTTTGGATACAAATGAGGGGAGCAAAATAGCACTAAACTAAAATAGCCAAATACAGCAGAGTAATGAAGGAGACAGTGGCAGCAACCCTCACATAATGAGGGGCCACAACATATCTCTGATATTGTCCACACTCATAAGACTCATACACTGGACTGTTAGAAGATGTATTGGTGTCTGGCATGGTTTTGCAGGGATTTTGCTGCACTCTTTCATCCCCTGTGCCTTGTGGGTAGCCAAGCCATTAGAATCAGCAGCTGCTGAGCACCTGGGACTGATTTCCTGATGACATTTGGAGGCCAAATTCACTGTTGGCATAAGCAGGCACAGCTCAGTTGGAGTCAATAGTGTTGCACCTGCTTATGCCAGTGGAGAAATTGGACCAAGGTGGTTTTGTAACTTTCCATTGCCGTACATTGCCAAAAGTGATAGTGCAGGGTTTTAAAATGCCATTGAATATTTGTGTGTGTCTGCACTTGCTAAAATCTTTGCATTGGCAGTAGAACCACCAACAGCCAAAACTGAAAGAGAGAGAGAGAGGATAGATAATAAAAGAGAAAATATCATAATGCCATTACATAAATCCATGGTACGCTTACGCCTTGCATATTGCATGCAGTTCTGGTTGCTCGATTTCAAAAAAGATATGTTAAAATTGGAAAAGGTACAGAGAAGGGCAACAAAAATGACTAGCGGTATGGAACAGCTTCCATATGAGGAGAGATTAAAAAGACTGGGACTGTTCAACTTAGAAAAGAGATGACTAAGGTGGGATATGATAGAGGTCCATAAAATCTTGACTGGTGTGGAGAAAGTGAATGGGGAAGTGTTATTTACCCCTACACAACATGCAAATCAGGGGTCACCCAATGAAATTAACAGGCAGTAGGTTTAAAACAAACAGAAGTATTTCTTCACACAACGCACAGTTGACCTGTGGAACTCATTGCTAGGAGATGTTGTGAAGGGCAAAACCATAACAGGATTCAAAACAGAATTAGATAAGGTCATGGAGGATAGGTGCATCAATGGGTATTAGCCAAGATGGTCTGGGATGCAACCCCATTCTTAAGGCATCCCTAAACCTCTGACTGCCAAAAGCTGGGTCTAGATCACAGGGAGTGGATCACTTTAAATGCCCTATTCTGTTCATTCCCTCTGAAGCATCTGGTACTGGCCATTTTCGGAAGACAGGATACTGGGCTAGATGGACTATTGGTCTGACCCAGTATGGCCGTTCTTATGATTTATAATAAGGAGCAGCTGTCTTAATAATCCATCAGAAACAATTGGCCAGATGGAGTCACTCAAGAGAGACGTGAACTAGGACTGCCACCAGTTCCATTATTTCTGGGATTGTCCTTATTTTAAGAAGGTGATCCCACAGCCTGAAAGAATTGCTTGTGGATGTTCTTAGGTATCTTCTGGGGCTCATGAGGCAACCTCAGGTGAAGATTTTGCATCATGACATGATGACATTTTGACATGACGATGTTTTCCTTTCTATTTTAGAATCAACTCTGTAAGGGGAAACTAAATATCTGATGCATTGCGCAGGAAAATTAAATAAATAAAACAATAAGCCTGATGCACAATGACTGAATTAGCCTCTGTAGGTCTTTACAAAGCCCACCCCTCCCACTATGGTTGGGATGATCAATGCAGCAGTGTATCCAATGCCCCTCTTCCTCCCCTCCCCTCCCTCGGCCCATCTTTGCCTCTCTGCTTTTTGTCCATGTGTTTGTGCTGCTGTGCGGGGAGCTTGTGCAGAGCAGCCTTTGTGCACTCTATTGGATCTGCTGTATAAGGGCCCTACTCAAGTCACATAGGAAGGGCTGGATTTGCTCTTTGTGCGCATTGTTTTTTAGGGTGCAAAGGAAGAAACTGTAGCTGTAATTAACATTACAATTAACTGGAAATGAACGTTCACGCCAATGACTGATGTTTGGTATCAGGGGCTTAAATCATGCACCACGAGGGAAGAAAATATATATACATTATGTACCGAAAAAAATATGCAGAGCCTTCATGTAGACTATATAGCAATGCTAGATCCATTAGGATGGTAAGAACTGTGTTCTAAGAGATGGGAGTCTTCTATCTACCCACAGACAAGGTACAGCATGTGTAAGCTGTACCTAGTCAATGTGCCTGATCTCGCAGCACAGACCACATCAAGGTATGAAAGGGCTGCTCAGTGTCCGATGGTCCAGTCAATTCTTAGCCTCACTGGTGAGACTGCTACCCAGGGGCCAATTAGTGTCAATGGAAGTGATGAATTTTGTGCTGTGGACACCCGGGGCATGAAATGATCAAACTCACTTCACACAGACCATTGAATACCTAGCAGATGCTAGCAATTTTCAGTCACTACCAACTTTGGCTGGTTTCATACTAGAGCTATAGGTATAAGATTCTACATTTCATTACCAGGCCTCTGACCCATCAAGTCTCCCAGGTGTGTTCTTTAAACAAGATCTTGCAAGTTTCTTCAACTAATTTGATAGACTAAAGAAAGCAGGTAGTGGCTCAGTAAGTGAATGTACTGTAATAACTACAGTCAGCAGTGATGAAAGATGCAACACCCTAGCATACCAAAAAGCATCATGTGTTGAATTTGTTGGTAAAACAAAGTATTTCCAACTCTTACTGAGCCTACAGAGGCCACAAGCCTATGGACTGGAAGAGTCTGCTGAATTTACACAGCAATTTCTCGAACTATGTGACCACAGGATCACCAAGTCAGACTTTTCTTTCCCTTCACATTGACCTGTGCTGCCAGTGCACACACAGAAAGTGGGGAGCTGGAATTCTGTTGTCAACTAGCATCCTGGTAACTCTGACATTGTTTATATTAAGCACTGGTAAATTGTGTGACCATCCAGATCCATCTTCCTTATGTCACCAGGCCAACTGCAGAAGACAGGAAATTGGAGGCCTGAGAGGCTCAACTGAGATCAGGGACCCATTCTGTTAGGTCATGTACATACCCATAGTAAAAGAGAACCTCTTTCCCAAAGAGAAAGGTGAAGTGATTTGCCCAAGGTCATGCAATGGTAGAACTGTACTAGATTTTATCTCTAGTAAAATCTGAAACTTTGTGGAAAATCTAGAGGAAATCACCTTTCAAATTATGTATGGCACAACCTCTGACTCCTAATAGCTTGTAAAGAGTACCCATCACCCCATTTATATGTTTAGAATGCCCACTAATGGATATGGTGGTGGATCATTAGGCTTCTGAAATATTTTTGGGTTTTATTAGGAGATCTCATAGTGAACCCTTGAACAATCAGTTTAAGGACAGAAGGCAGATTTCCTCACATTCAGTTTTACATGAATGTTTTGCTGGTCAGATGCCAAGATACTGAACACTTTAGACATCCAGTGCGTTCATTGTCTAAGATCCAGCAAACTCTTCAGCTTTCAGTGCCTGAAATTCACACAAAGGTGGTGGAAAGTCTTTGGGGTGTCTCATGAAGCTGGGACACATGCAGGTACAAAACTGGAAAATGAGTGCCACTTAATGATGAGCTGTATGACAAAGTCACTCTGCATACAATTCGGTACCAATGCTTATTATAATGCTTGCTTATTTTGCTGCAAAAGAGGTTGGCCACATTTTCACATGTCCTCTGCAGTTAAATGCTGCTTCTGGCCTTTTGCTAGAAACAATCATGGTTAATGATTTTTTTGGGCGGATTTTTCAAATCAACAAATATAATGAAAATTAGGGCCTATTTCCAGTTTTTCAGTATTTCTGGCTGCATCATTTACACCACAGCTACCACCCTACAGCGTAATAACAGTGGGGATGCTGCTACAGTCTTGGTGCTGTTGGCTGGTGTGTTAACCATCATGTTATCTGACCTTTCTCAGAGCAGATGTCCATTCCATGGAGGTTAAAATGTCAGTGGTTGGTGATGCCCTGCATATACTAGCACTCCCACAGTTGCTGCCATCAGTGGAGCTGTACTGGGAATAGCACTGATGGAAAATTTTAGAAGACAGAACCTTACTATAGATAAGGCTGTAGTGTACTACTTGCTTGCTTTCCTTTGGGTTATTCCTGATGTGAGCGGACACAGTCGATTGGGCACATATGGTAAAGCTTCCAGTAGCCCTCTAATCCACCAAACACTTTTTGCAGTGGGTGTGCTTTAAAAGTTGTTTGTGGTTTTAGAGATATTACTGATGTTAGTGGATAAGAATAGGGAATCCATCTCTCTCAGGTACTTACATAGCCTCCATTATCACAGCATCTGAAAGCTTTGCAGTCTTTAATATATTTATCCTCACAGCACCCTGGTGAGGTAAGGAATTGCTGTTATCCCCATTTTACAAGTGGGACACTGAGGGACAGAGCCTCTAAGTGACTTGGAAGTCTGTGGTATAGCAGGAACTAGAATCCCAATCTTTAACCTAGTGCCCTAGCCTCTGACCAGGCTTCTTCTATATCTACAGAGGTATTCATGGCAATATCTCTGAAACCTTTGCTATCTTAAAAACTGAAGTGAACATTTTATGCCCCCTGTAGCTTGTGCTGGTCCATCTGCTTTGCCCTGCTGACGTGTCCTGCTGAAGGGACTCAGGTGGATGGCATAGCTCAAGTCAGTCAGTGTCAGGAGGCCATGGGTTAAGCCCAGATGCAGGACTTCCCCTCGGCAGGATGTATTTTGTCAGTTGACTCATTTCAGCAGCTAGTGCACTGGCAGGATGAGACAAGCAAGGAGAAGAGAGACAACAAGGCTGAGAAGAAAAGAGGAGACAATTGTTATTCTTTATTATTGGTACTGCAGTTGCGCCAGGAGGCCCCAAGTGAGATCATACATTGGGCTAGGCATTGTACAATCATCTACAAGTGACACTCTCTGCCCCAAAGTGCTTACTGTCTAAAAGCTGGAGAGTGAGGGAGGTGGGAATGGAGGAGGAAAGACTAGAATGTACTGAGGTGGAGAAAAAAGGAGGTGAGAGACAATGAGGGAGATAGTAAAGGCAGAAGAGGAGCACAGAGAGAGACAGGCAGAAAGCAGGAGAGGAGAGGCTGAGACAGAAGGGAATAAAAAGATGTGGACAGGAGCCATTTGGCCAGAAACAGCACCACTTGTCAATGAGAAACTGGAGATGCTGTCAGCTGATTTTGGCATCTGGAAGTGACAAGGGCAAAAGGAAAGGACTGAGTTGCCCTAACAAAGGAACACTGAAACCAATATACGAAGAGCAAGGAGATAGGGATGGAGGGGAAAGGGTGTCCAATGCTCCCAGATTAGAAAGGGTTCCAAAGTGTCCTTGAGGCCCCAAACTAAGTGACTCATATTCACAAATAAGGATCTCAAGCAAATTCCTGTGTTATGTAGGAGGTCAGACTTGATTATGATAATGTTTTTTTAAGGGCTTAAAAATCTTAAAAAACAAATAAAAATAAAATAAAAACAAACAAACAATGCCCAGACCCCCAGGCATGCCCTATGAAATTAATTTCTTCCTTTGGTGTGCATGTTTCTCTCCACTTTATTCTAAAATAAATGAGCGTTAGCACACAGACATACAATATCCTGTGAAACCTAAATAGGATCTTGTTTGCTCTCTCTCCAGTGTAATGACTTGAAACCCAAACTTTTGCCTCTTCATTTGTACATCAATGTATACCAGTTTTCAACACAAGTCTTTAGCTCTGGCTATAAACAGCTTATGTGCACAGCTGTCTGACATATGAATAATTGAAAGTCACGTTTGATTTTTTTTAAATTGATTTTTTCCCATTAATCTTTAAAATTAACTCTGTTTGAGCAATGCTTCAAAGTCTGTTAGCAAAGACAATTACAAGGGCTTCACATATGGAACCATACACAAATTAATTATAGCCCTGCTACAAAACACCATAGAAAAAGGACACTTAAGGAGAAGGAAATTTTTTAGCAAAAAAGAGGCTGTTGATGAAAATAATACATTTGAGTTTTGGGGCATATAAAGATTAAACACCAAACATTGTCATTTCAGTTTAAAAACGAAGAAATGTTATTGATGCTCAGGGATTGCTGATATTTTGAAAGGCATGGTTCGGAATCAGCTGCAGTATCTGCTTAAAACCGATGATCAGATGCCACATCTGATCTCACTCACAGCAGTTTTGCTCTGGTCCATTGGCTTCTGTGGAAATGCGACTTATTTATATTGGTGTAACTGAGAGCAGGTCAAGGCTTCCACGCTTTATAACTGGTCCCCACTGTGTGCCTAAGTAGCTTCCAAAGCTCTCCCTTGCCAACACCCAAACTCAGAAAAGCTGTATCTTGTGTCATGAGTCCCCTAAACTTCAGTCGGCAAGAAGCGCTTTAGTATTGTGTTTAATAAACCCCTATTGGATACTTTGTTGATGAGTGCCATAGAAATGCCTATATATTGAATGAATGAAATGAGATTTGTTTCTGACAGTTAACACAACATCAGCGGTTCATGATTCAAGTGACAATTATATCATTCACCAAAGCCATGTTTTCCTTGAATTTAGTGCTGCGGAAAGGCTCTGGATTGATAGCTTTGCAGATTGATGTCTTCCTGTTAGCCCTAGACCACGTAAGGCACTGGCTACAGCAGCAGTGAAAGCTACTCCACACTGCTCTCTCTGCCAATGTGCCTCCAGCCTGACCTGGAGGAACTCACTGGAAGGTATAAACTGTTAACTGAGCTCACCAACAAGGGCTCTAGTTGCAGTGGCAGGTTTTGTGAGGTGGACATACAGCCATTGGGAATGGGACAGAGACTCAAACTCATCTCACGTAGGCCAGCTAATAACCACCAGATGGTAACAACTTTTGGCCATTGCCCCCTTGGGCTGGATTTGAAGTGGTGGCCTAGAAGAGAAAGATTCCGTGTACCATTACCTGTTCCTTGAGCCAGCCTATGCCCGCTGGTGATCTTGTTTGCTGGTTGATGAGCAATTCATTTTAGGATAGTTATTCATTTGGGGTGGCTGAACCCAAACAGGTATGAGGTTTAGCTGCAAATTCAAAACCCCAGATCCCACCAAAGATGGCAGTGCTGTGATTTAAGTGTTGTTATATCAAGGCATGATGTCACATATTTGAGTCCATTAAACTCAAACCTGAGATGTTCAGATTTAAGTCTGGCCAAGTCAAAAAGGGCTGGTTTGAGTTAGGCTCACACTTTTTTCTGAATGATTCATCCTGTCCTATTAAAATTATATGGTGACCTGGAGATGTCAGTTCAGGAGATGACGAGAGAGGTGCCATGACTGATTCAGGACATAATTCTCTCCTCTGATTTATTCGTCAAAATTCACATCCATTCTTCCAAACTCCATTAAATATTCTGCCCTTGTTCTGCATGAAGAACTCCTGCTGATTTCATGGGGCTTCTGCTCTGGGGAATCAAGTGGAGAATATGCAATAGAGTTCTGCAGTGCAGATCCAAGTGCAGAATTTTGCCCTTAAACACGCAACAAACACCCATGAAATGCTTTACATTGAGTAGATTATTTTTTCCAGGCCAGCAGAAGGACTCTACCTTAAAGACTCTATTCTCCAGCCGTTATAAGTGAATGATGAAAGCTGGTCTGGCAAGCAGTGGTGCAAGTAGAAATCATTTCTTGCTGGTACTGCACTCATGGAGGGACACAAGGGGGGGCACGTGACCTCCCCACGTGACCCTCCATGTGATTCCTTCCCACCCCACCCCCAGCCCAGGGTCCCCAGGGTCCCTGTCCCTTCCGACACCCCCCTTACCTGTCTAAAATTTTACAACTGCATCTGTTAAGCAGATGCAGTTGTAAAATGATGCTTTGGGCCCCTGGTGCCACCTGTACTTCCAGGTGTCATTGAGGATCCAGCAGCACCCCAAATTGAAAACTTCTTAAATGAAAGAAGAATAGGAAGGACAATCACCCCACTTTCCCTTAACACACTATCAGTGCCTCCCTTATGTCCAAACTAAGCTTCTGTCAGCTTACCTTTATCTAAGGGTATGTTCACTACCAACGTTAAAGTGCTGCCATGGCAGTGCTTTAACATGGCTGTGTAGTCACGGCACCAGTGCTGGGAGAGAGCTCTCCTAGCGCTATAAAAAAATCCACCCCCATGAAGGGAGTAGCTTCCAGCGCTGAGAACATGTTTCCTAGCACTAGTGTACTGTCTACACTGCTGAGCGAGAAAGTTTCAGCACTGTAAAGTGGCAGTGTAGACAAGGCCTAAGTATTGCTCTCTGCCAGGCACTAAGAAAGCAAAGATGCTGCGCCATCTGGATTTGATGGAAAAGAGGCATAGAACTCTGTGTGCCTTGTGCATCTTGATAGAACTACAGCCCAAATTGTTTTATTATTTTCCTCAGCATGACATACAGGAGGGGCAATCAAAATCAGTCTGGCAGAATGTGCATGAGAACTGTCTCTGGACAGATAAGCAATTGATCAAAATCACATTCTCTTGGGGCCAAATCCTGTTCCCACTGAGATCAAAAGGAGTTTTGCTATTGAGTTCAATGGGAACAAGCTTTGACATTTGGAGAGGAAAGAACAAAACGACTCAAGTAAGGGCTATGTTGCTTATACCACAGGTTTGCTGACTCATGTGAGAAAGTCAGCAGACATCTGATCTTTGTCCATTGCAAGGGAGAAATCAGCGATCAATGAGGCTAAAACAGTCTTTGTACCATGTACAACTCATAAATCCATCTGCAAAGGATCAAGGAAATATGAAGGCTCCAGATTACCTTGAAGTCCTTAGTCCCTTGGTTAGGATGCTCCCATCAGTATATGTTCATAGTCCAGAGGCTGGAGCAGGAATCAAAGACACTGTTTAAACACCTTCCGTCCCCCACCAACCCTCCCCTCTTGAGGACTCCTGAGCAACTTCACAGCACAATACATATGCTAACAAACTTAAACAAAACCTTTGTTTAAATTTGTTAGCATATGTATTGTGCTGTTAAACCCATATAAAGAATGAATGCCCTACCTAGCGAGTTCTGCTCCTTTAAGGAGCAGCGTGCAGCTCCACCCCCCCTCCAGAAGGGGTGGCTAGCTTCCCCAAGTCTTTCTGGTACCCCATACCTGGTAAAAATCTCTTGCCGGTACTGCGTACTGGAGTGTACCACCCTACTTGCACTCCTGCTGGCAAGGAGACCATTTCTGTGGAGATGAGTTAGCAACTGGTCATTGGGCCAGTTCCTTGTAGGAAAGCAGTTCACAAATCATCGAAGATATTAATTTGAAAGGTCTGAGAGAGGTGGACTCTTTACTGTTGCTCTTGCTCCTGGAAATGCTATGTGTGTGTATTACCCAACTTGGACATTGATCCTCCTTCCCCTCAATTTATGAGTCTTCTTCCAAAACAATCAGAAAGTTATGTTGATCAGTTGGCAAAAACTAATAGAAATTTGATCATTTCTGTCAACTCCAGTTGTTAGCATGCTGTCTGCCTGCAATTCCTATCACTGGATTGCTATTCGTTATCAATACTGAAACCTATATACCAACGTCCATCATCATATGTACATCTTCAGTAATACTACTGAACTCTTTTACAGCATCTATTATCTGAGGAGCTCAAAGCTCTTCACAAAGGTTGGCAGTATGATGACAAGGAGGGAGTGGTGACTTGTCTCTAATGTCACAAACCCACCATTCAGCAACGAGCTGCAGGAGAGAGAGAAGAGAGGAATACTTATACTTGTCTGGTATGGGCTACCATGTATTTACTTTCCTAAAAGACACAGAAATGTAGAGCTGGAAGGGACCTCAAGAGATCATCTAGTCCAGTCCTCTGCACTGAGGCAGAACCAAGTATACCTAGACTATCCCTGACAAGTGTTTGTCCAACCTATTAAAAACCTCCAATGACGGGATTCCACAACCTCCCCTGGAAGCCTGTTCCAGACCTAAACTATCCTTTGTGGCAAGGCGCTTCTTTCACCTCGTTGGTCTCACCATTCCTCCCTCTGGGCAGGGGCGCTAGAACAATTTTTATAGTGAGGGTGCTGAGAGCCATCAAACCAAACTCTAAAGCCTGTATATAATGGAAACCACTTCAAGCCAGGGGATGCTGCCCCTTGATCCAGCATCTATGCCTCTGGGAGTGGGGGGACCTAGAAGGAGTGAGTCTGACTCCAGAGGGGTCTCCCCCCCGGGTTTATTTTTCGATATTTACAAAGTGGGCCTCAGGGTAGGCCCAAGTAGTACTCTTCAGCCAAACAAAAAACCAAATGCCTAACACAAAAAGGGAATACATTTCCCTGCCCCATTCTCCAGGCTGTTATCTTATTAGGATGGGTTCTGTATGCCAGTCCTTCCCCAAACAGGTAGTTAACTGGGTTGCTTCCCCTCTAGAGAGGAGGGCAGCCTTTCAGTCAGAAGACACCTTTTCTTCCTGCTGCCCCTAACGCTGCTGCAGCTATCTTCTTTCTTCTATTCTTGATCACGACGTCCTTATACACCAGAAGAACAGCAGACGTCCTGCATGTGGTATGCGGACTGTTCACTGTACGATATTAAGACAGGTGCGTGCAGGTAAGTCCTTACAGGGAGCTGATCCCGAGAGTTCACCCAAATCCTGGTCTGCTCTGGGGCTGATATCAGCAGGCCGTATGTGTGCGAGACTGACTGCCACTCTGATGCCACTCTGATGGACAGCCCAGAGTGACGGGCGCACCACCCTTAAGTAGTCTGCAGTTGCCGGGCAGACTTAGGCTGTCACATGGCCCTACCTTTCCCTCTCTTTGGAAAAGAGGAGGGTTCCCAGTATGGAGGATTAGTTGTTCTTTTATAAATTCAAGATGGAACAAAATGTAACCTAACATGAGGAGCCCAAATAAATGTGAGGAAAACAAGGCAGTATTTCAAAAAAGGAACATTTAAAGTGCAAACATTATTAAATCATGTTCTTAAAAAGTACATAGAAAATTCAGTTGTTCTCTGAAGAGTTGCTGTGTCAAATCTGGAGACTAAATGAAGTCTTTAAACTGTAAAAGTAAGGGATCTGAGGCTCTGTTCTTACAATTTCTCGTGTGCAGTGGAATTGCTGTGTCTTCACAGAGCCGCATTGACATCAGAGGTTCCGCACAGGTGGTACATTCTTCCCGCGTGCCCGAAGTTGCAGGATCAGAGTCTTAGGGTATTGTCTACACAACAAGCACTGTAGTGGCATGGCTGTGGCTCCGCAGCTACATCGCTTTAGCGCTGTAGTGTAGGCACTTGGTACAGCAACAGAAGGGGTTTTTCATCGCTTTAGTAATTCCACCCCCTCAAGAGGTAGTAGCTAGGTTGATGGAAGAATTCTTCCATTGACCTAGTGGTGTCTACAGTGGAGGTTAGGTTGACCTAACTACATTGCACAGGGCGCAACATTTTTCACAGCCCTGAGTGACCGTTGCTAGATCGACTTACCTTTTAGGTGTAGACCAGGCCAAGAGTAGAAAGAGCCAAACCATTTTAAACACCCATTATGGAAAGCACACTAGACATCTTGTTCCAGGAGAGTGCTAGCATGCTCTCTGTAATGAGTGCTGAAAACAGTCTGGCTTTTTTTATACTAACGTCCAAACACTTTTCAACCCAGCTCACCAAAGATCATTTTCCTACTGCAGTGATCCAGTGTCATGTTCTGCCATGAGAACAACCCTATCAGCCTGAGTGGCTTTTATTTTAGATTAAAACAATGACAAGAACAAAAGGAAAGGTTCCATGAGGGAGCACATATCTGAGGCTCCTCTGTAGAGTAGAGCAACTCTGAGAACAAAATGACTGCTTTCTGCACACAGGCAGAGTTCCAGAGATTTAAAGGTACAGTGCACAGAGGAAAAGGCAGAACAGTTTCAAGCTATATATGCCACAGACGATCTAGAGGTGCCATTCTCTGGGGGAGATGGTGAACTTCCAGCTACATAATCACCCCGTGAGATGATCTCAGTTAATGATCCCATTTCACTTTTTGAAAAGAGCAGGTAACATCCAGAGTGACTTGACTAATGTTTTCTCTTCAAGTTTTTAAAATTAGGCACATGCTAACATACCTTGCTGAACCGGGACCCAGGAGGATTTAGCTGTGTCACCTCAAGGTTATTCATTGAACAGATTTCCTCTGGAGCTGTTTGCAAATGTGGGCATTGCTAGATCAGTTTTCATAAAAGATAGAAATATTGGCAGCAGAAAGGCATTTCAAAGTAAAGGAAAGCAAAGGGTGTGAATTAAATGATACACACTTCAGCCATTTCCTTATGGAGTGAAAGGAGAGCGTAAGGGTATTTCCTGGGGGAAGAACGTCACATTTAGAGGTGTGCTGCCTTTACACAAAGCGGAGGTAAAATTCCCTAAAAGTTGAGCATTTCCAGCTCTAACAAGTCCATTACTGGCAGAAAGGTTATAGCTCGCGGACCCTTTGGTATCGCAAATGAGTTTACATGTAGGCTGTGAGTTCATTTGCCACAGAGAACAAAGTCACAATAGAAAGGATCAAGGAAGTTTTTCCAGATCATGTTATTGTTTCACATGCATGTGAGTAATTCCTGCAAAGGAGCAATCATGAACTTATATAACGTATTTATCACTCAGCCTAGAGAATGATCCAGTCATTGTGAGGGGTGGTTTCACTTCATAAATCTGTTTACTGGATTTTTCACATGAGAAATGATTTTCTATATAACAGCTCCACTCTCCCTCCCATCATGTTTACAGCCCCTTTGCAGCTTTCAGCTGGGTCTGATGGGTAGTGAACACTTCACATTGCTCGTGAGCTATTGCCCTCTGGCCAGTCCACATGAGGTGTCATCAGGCTGCAGTGGGAGCTCCTTGTCCAGAAGCATATATCAGCCTGGTGCAGGCCCTTTTACAAGAGGCATGGGGTGACAAAGGGGGAAGTGGAAGGAATCCCTAAGGCTTCTGACGAAGTGGGGTTTACCCCCTTGTTATGTTGTATGTGAATCTTAGTGTTTTGCATGAATACTGTGTGTGCCTCAGTTTCCCTGGGTATTGCACCAAAGCCTATGTGGTGGGAATAAGGGTGTGTGACTTTTGCTGAGGCCCTCGGGGGCAGGAGAGGCTGCCCAGCTGCCTGCATGAAAGCAATGGGTGGTACCCTTCGTAACCTGAGAACCAGGAGGAAGATGTGACCAGGTAACATTTTGCCCAGGAAGCAAGACGAAAGACCGGAGGATGGGCTATGGGCATGTCGGAGCCCAGGCAGCTGGGTTCAGTAAGTCTCCTGTTTGTGACTTGGAGGGGGGAGTTCAGGGGCACCAGGCCCCAGGTCACCCCAAGATGGACTTTGCGGCAAGTTCCTGATTTCTGTGCTAGCAAACTCTGTTCTACGCTGTGTTCCTGTCGACTAATAAACCCTTCTGTTTTACACACTGGCTGAGAGTCATGGCTGACTGCAAAGTTGGGGTGCAGGGTCCTCTGGCTTCCCCAGGGGTCCCATCCAGGTGGACCCGCTGTGGGAAGTGCACAGTGAGAACAGGGGTGCTGAATGCTCTGAGGATAGACCCAGGAAGGCCATAGCTGAGGAGGCTTTTTGCCCTGGACAGTGTGCCCTGAGGGAAGTCATGCTACACCAGAGTCCTGGTGGCTGGCTGACTTCATTGGACCTGTGACTCTGTGACAGCTTCCCTTCCAGGAAAAAAGCTCTTGTAGATGATTTACGAACCACTACCCGAATGGCAAAAGGAGGTCTGACCCTAGCCTTTTTGGCAGTCCTCTAGAACAATTTTTTCACTGTACCTCCTCTCCACCCCCAAACACAAATGATTCTTGCCCATCATTATCACAGCACTAGGGATGGGACTGGCCTAAGGATCTGGGGCAAGGATAGTGAACTGATTCTTTGGGATACTTCCAAAGGTAACTGACACACTTTACATAAAAAGTGTGCATGTGTGTGCAACCTTCATGTCCTCCCCAGCCTTCCGCACAGCTGGGGCCCAGCCGATGCTCCTAGTGATGAGGTGAGAACAGTTTATCGTTCATCTTATATTTTCAAGCCTGCTTTTCCCAAGAAAAGTACTGCCAGCGTTCTTTGCATTTCTAGTTCCCCTGAATCTGGCAGTGGGCCGAAGGACCTGTGCCTGCTGGTTTCAAGGGGGCCAAAAGATGGCCCTGTGCCAACTGGAATGAAATTTTGTGAGAAAAAGTCTGCCTTGTGAGATCTTCAATACTTTGGACATTCATTTGGGTGAGGCATATCTTAAGAGCAACCTTTCTTGTGAGAGAAGAAGTGTGTGAACTTGAAACAGATTGTATGTGGTGTCTTAACTAAGACTTTCAGAACCTCAAACAGTTGAAGTTCATGTTTGGTTCTAGAAAAGATTTGGGGTAGGAGGCTGGTCTTGTTTTATTGAGTTAATATCACACAGTACTAATGCATCAGGTATATGGGGATCTCCAGTTGAAAACTATTTCTGGGCATTAATGTTTTCAACAAAGCTATGCACAAGCTGCAAAAGTTTGGATCTAAATCTAAACATCCCCAAACCTCAGGTATGTGTTGATCTGGGCTTTTGATTCTGCCCCTTATAAAGAAAGGGACCAGCCCCAATGTTCAGATCCAGACATGAACTTTCAGAGTCTGGGGACATTCAGATTGGAGGGTTTGCTTCAGCCTCTGTTTCAGGTCTTTGGTTTGCAAAGACAAAGGCTTTTTGCATAATTCAGAACCAGATTTGGATATTAAATGCTCACTAAAAGTGCAAAGAACATACAGCCAGAGTGCAAGCATCAGGCATTGAACATGCAAGAGTGTCCTTAACCAGGCTCAATGCTAACACATTTATTGCATTAAACCTTGAATAATAATAATTGAGCCTTCCACTAAGCCTCGTGTCATCCATGAGTGAACCTTGTCCTTTTGCTGGTGTAGACCCCAACATTCTGGAGTGCAGGATCTGGGTTTTAGTTCAGACCTATTCTAATTAGTATTGAAATGCAGCATCTCTATGATGTCCCTGCAGTATAGAGGCTCCAGGCGGGGTCAGGAAATTCCCATAATTAAAGGGTTTGCTGATCTCTCCCTCTCCAGAAAATGACATTTACTAATTACATCATTATGATGTATATGATACCCAAACCAAACATGTTATAAATTAGCAAATGCTCATTTGTTTCATGAAAAGTATTGTTCTTCTTTTATTCAATGACCTTTTTGTTCTTCTACATCCTGGACCAATCAAGTGCCATTGCAGTGGCTGAGCCCGGAGCACAGACAATAGCTTATTCCGTCTATTCTGTTCAGATGACTGTAGGAACAGGCAGTCACTTTGTCATGTGGAGACTGGAGGTTGTTTAAAACCCTTTTTCCCACCATTTAGTGAGAGTCTGAATCCTGAGAGGAAAACCCTGTCATAATAATAATACTCCACAGGCTGGAGTCCACTGAAGTTTTCTCAGCTTTATGATTTGGGTGGGGTTGGAATGCAGCTCTCCCCAGCCTATGCACAATTTAATTTTGGAGCTATAGCACTGGCATTTGATATGTTTCCGGCATAAATTTTTTCAATGAATTTCATGTGCAGTCTGCACATTATAAATCTAGTGCTGGCTGATGCCAAGAGTACACGGTGTTACACTGGTGTAACCCCATTCATTTCGATTACAAACTCTCAGGGGCAGGGAGTGTCTTTCTACCGTATGTCTGTAGAGTGGCCTGGCACAATGGGACCCTGTTCCTTGATAGGGGTCCCTCTGTGCTGCTGTCATTCAAATACATCAGAATAATAGGCCAGATTCTTAGTTCTGCTTTGGCCATTTTACGTTGCTCAGGCAATGCAAAGTTGCTGGATTCTGGTGGTAAGTGGGCAGTGGAGAATTCTCCAGGGGGAGGGGAACTCCCCACTGGTGTTAAAGTGGTACAGCCATTCTCTGCACCAACTGCCCACTCCCAGCATAAGAGGTGTGCTAGGGGTTTTACATCGGTGCCATAAATTTAAGCAGCCACTAGCCTGCTCTGATTCATGCTGGGCTGGGGCAGTGCAGAATCAAGGAGCCATAGCCGGTTTCCTGATGGCCCTCCCAATTCCCAGAGCTTAGATGCAAGGAGAATTGAGCTCAGTAGTTTGACAGACGGAGAAACTGAAATGCAGGGGAGCCTGATTCTCCATGGCCTTGCACCTTGTGTCATCATTTGCACTCGAGCAAAGAGGGTGCAAGATGCTATCGCTGGTATATGTGGAGCCTTCTGATGTGGTAGCATTTTACCCCCACTTTGCTCAGGCGCAAGTGACTACATCTCTTGCCGTTGCCCTGGAGAATCAGTCTCAGAGAGGTGAAATGATATACCCATGGTCATATACCACCTCACTGCCAGTGCCTTGTTGCATTTCCAGCCTTATTTGTTTAGTTAGGTGCACCAGCCTCAGGCCAAACAAGGGCAATGAGAGCCTTGATGGCAAAGGCCACTTGAACCAGGACTCGCAGCTCACAGCAGCAGGGGAACATGAGGGAGTAGTGGGGAACCCGAGGGCGGAGCATGGTAGGAAGTGACAAGAGAGTGGATTAATAAAACATAAGTAAACTGAGCTGTCATGTATCCAAGGGGTTGCAGCGGATCTATAGAGCCACTGGAATTTTTGTACAGATATATAGAGGGCCCTGAATTATGAATGCAGCAGGAGTTACTCATATCCTGTGGATTTAGAATAGGGCCCAAGGACTTTATTGGCATCATCTATATTTTTTTCTAATAGGCCCTACACACTGCTCTTCTTCCTACATATCCCTTTGGAAACCAGTATGTACTATACCCAACAAGTGTTTATCTTCCTGCTTTTAAGACAGACGTCAGAATATTTCCCTCTTTATTTGTGCTCCATCTTTTCTCACAGTCCAATTATTTATGACATCATCATCCTTTCCTCCTCAGCTCCAGACACAGTGTTTCTGTGGCTACAATTTCCTGATCAAGAATGAGAGAGAGAGAGAGAGAGTGTGTGTGTGTGTGTGTGTGCGGGGAAGGGGGTTTGTTTGGTGCTGAAGAATTAAATGAGAAATACAGCCGTGGAAAACTCAGACACACATACACAGCAACAACAACCAACATTGTTATAATTAATTTAAAATCTGTTTACAAAAGATTCCTTTTATGTTGGACTGGCTCTTTAAGTGGCCCAAGAAGTATGAAAAACAGGAAATCAAACTGCCTCATTAGGAATTGACTCTGCTCAGTAATTAGTGGCTAGAAAACAAAACAAGGAAAAGCAGGTGGTGAGTGAACTCCAGGCAGCCAGCTATTTTATGATTTAAATGCTCATTAGGGCAACAAAATGATTTTTTAGAAAAATGCTGCTTTGATGGGTAAGATAATCACAAGAAACAGGTTTTGAATTTTTACTTGTTTAATGGTAAAATGCTGCCTGCTCAAAGTTAGCCATTAAGAATTTTAGCTGCTCCCAGTCTGGAGTTTAATTTATAATGAGACAGTGTTTTGCTGTATTTTAAAAGACAACTGTGTTCTCCAGCATCCAGTGCCCTCCTGCTAAAATCACGTTAAAAGTAATTAGTGAGTGATACCATACTTTGCTGATACAATCAGGCGAGATAACCCCAGACATTCATATCAATTATACAGTATTTCATAATAATAACCTAAGCAGGGCAAACACTGAAACCAATTTCCAGCAAATATCTGTCTGTATTTTTAAATGAACTGGGTCATGCTACAGCCCTTCTTGTGTTTGCTTTCTGTTAGCATTCACTCAGCGGAGGTTTTTTGACAAACATTTTTACAAAAAGTGCATTTGGAAATGGTATGTGTGAGTAGTTGCAGAAAATGGTTTTTAAATTTGTAAGTGTGCGTATTCACACTAGAAGTGCTTGTGCACTCATCTACTCAGTGACCGTAACAATATCATGTGACTTTTCTGACCAATCACAACTAAGCTATACAACTTAAATAGCAAATATCAGATACAGAGAATGGTTCATTATCAGTCCACAGAGTTAAAAAAAATCATCAAAAAACGACACAAAAAATCATCAAGCACTTTTGTATGAAGAATAAAAACGAGGGAAATTATCTGCTCGTGGATATCCCATCGGCAGAAAAAAGAAGCTAAATTCATTGTGTAAATTTTTTTTTGCTGGGAATTTTATTGCTCATCTCTAATGATAACAAATAATAACTGATTTTAAAGTGTGATTACATATTCTGTTTTATTAAGTATCCCCCTGGATATAGTACATTCTTGTAAATAATTTTTGATTCATTAGGATACTGGTGGCTTTGCATGATGAACTAAATAAGTTAAACTGTATACAAGTAATATTTATTAGACTTTTATTTTGCAGAACAATGTTTTGCAGAGATTTGAATTGGTGAGGGTTCAGAGAAGAGCCATGAGAATGATTAAAGGATTAGAAAACATGTTGTATACTGATAGACTCAAGGAGCTCAATCTATTTAGTTTAACAAAGAGAAGATTAAGGGGTGACTTGATTACAGTCTATAAGTATCTACACAGAGAATAAATATTTAATAATGGGCTCTTCAGTCTAGCAGAGACAAGTATAACATGATCCAAGGGCTGGAAGTTGAAGCTACACAAATTCAGACTGGAAATAGGTGTACATTTTTAACCATCAGAGTAATTAATCACTGGAACAATTTACCTAGTGGAGTCTCCATCACTGACAGTTTAAAAATATATGCTGTAGGAATAATTTTGGGGGAAGTTCTGTGGCCTGTGTTGTACAGGAGGTCGGACTAGATAATCACAGTGGTCCCTTCTGGCCTTGGAATCTATGAAAAAATGTGTTTTCTACCCAGCCAAACTCTCCATTGTTACATCAGTTCAACCCTATGGACTTCAATGGGGTTGCACTAGTATAATTGAGGGTAGAAGTTGGCCCAGTGTCTAAGGTGCACTGTCATGTGCTGTACACTGTAATTCCAGTAGTGAAAACTAAGAGCTGGAAGGGAAGTGTTCTCTAATGGTTACAGTAAGAGAACTGGTGTAATGACTTCTGTGTCCTTGCTATGTAGGCTCTTGAGCAACTCAATTAATTTCTCAGTGTCTCAGTTTGGCTATCTGTAAAATTGGTATAAATAGTAATACCACACCTAGTAGTTGAGGTATAATTCATTCATAGTTGTAAAATGCTTTGAGATTGTTGAATGGAAGGTGCTATGTAAGTTATTAATCAAGATAATTAACTTGGAGGAACTAGCACTTGATTGGGTACAGTATACGAATCCGAGACTAGAGAAAAATCCAAAGGTTTTGGAAAATGTCTGGTTCCCATCGCACTGCTCCATTTGTCTGCACAGTCACTGCACTACTGGTATCCATTTCATGCCTATGCAATGGGCCAAAATAGGGCTTAAATGGGAATTAAGTGATACACACGTAGGTCTTGTGCTGTCCCTGCACAAAGGTGAATGTCACCTCAGGGGCTTGTGAAGTGTTTTGAGATACTGTGTTGGGGAACACTTGGCATTGCAGCTTCTGGTGGAGGAGGAAGAGTGGGAGCAAGCCTGCCCTGCAAGGGATAGGGGAAAGCATTAAAACATGCACAGAACTGATACATTACGCATTAAAAACAGAGAGCTGCTGAAGTCACATGCTGCTCTCAATGAAACAAGATCCTTGTAGTACCCTTTGAGGCACACTTCATGTGTTCTTTGGACCGCTGGAAACCACCCTTTTGAGCAGAAGGATATTGCATTAGCAAAAGAGACGAGGTATGCAGAAAGCACCAGAGCTATTAGATTTTATCTCAATGGCATTTTCACAACTCAATCTGGTGACATGCAAATGCCTCCCACTTCAGAAAGGTCTGAAGCATATTTGTGATCAATCCACAGAGTAAAAAAAATGAAAAGATTGTCACTGAACACATTCTGAAACAAATAAATCTGAGGATTCCCAAAATAGCTAGAAGCCGCAAGAGACACTCAATTAATCAGATACATTATTCATTGTGAATTATTCGTTCAGCTGTAATAACTGCTAGTACCCAGGGTTAATGCTTTCCATGCTTCTGTATACATGGGTAGCCAAAAGACATTTGGCCATGTCCACAATTGTCTTAATCTGACATTTGTAGATGACATTTGTGTGTCCATGAAAATGAAGGTTTAATAGCACTGGCTCGGAGCCAGGTGTAGCATGGGCAGAGGCTGTGCAAACTTCCCCGCATGCACTGCTCTGCCAATGCATTTCAGTTCTGATCAGCTACTCCAAATCCTTCCTAGTCCACTATTAGGCCCCACTCAGCTCTGCCAATGAATCTCCATCCTCATTTGCAACAGTCCTGCTAGTTCAGCCTTGGGGAGCCCAAATGTTGCCAGATTTTGTTGGTTTTGCTATGTTAAGAACCATCTATTAAGGGCTAAGCTGAGGTGATAAATATCAGACCCCAAAAAGGCAAACGGTTTCATGGGTTTTATAAGACTGGGAAAAGACAGCTATAAAATGCTGCAAGGTAAAAAAAAAAGTTCCTAAATTTGCATGTTTCCTCCTCATGTTCCTGAAACCAGAAGCGACCTGTAGAATGCTGGAAGAATCCTTCTGCTCTGCTGTGTATGCTTTTTTTTAACTCGTAACATGAAACATTGTTTTTTTTTTTCAATTTCAGGAAGTCTCTTGATGCCCTTTAGTTGATTTTGTTTTGCTTGTTATCGGGACAACTAATATTTTTTCCTGTTAGGGGGGGAAAAAAAGATTTTCCCAAGCAGATTAAAGATGTTTTTTAAGTATATGAATGGTGACATGGTTCACTTTCATTGCTTTGTTTATTTTTAATAATGGAAAACACCTTAATTTATCGTAGCAAGACGTCCATCCTGAGGCAAACCTTGAATTGAATTTTCTCTTGTTGTTTTTGCCTTGCTTGTGGTTTCTTATCTAATAGAATTCTGTGGGTTTGTGAAAAAAATTGTGTGGGCTAAATTTCCGCTGCACAATGTATTGGTGGGTGCAGAATAGGGGTAACAATAACTTTTGTGAAAAATCTCTATTTTATATTGTGATAATGGGACAATGGGTCAGTTAAAAAAATACAAATAAGCTTCTACAAGAGAGTCAAGTGCATCCAGCCCTGATGTTAAATCTCATTCAAATGTCCGGGTTCAGATCTTTATTTATTTAGAAATGGGTTCAAGTCATGAAATTCAGATCTGCAGAGGGTTAGCTGTGGTCTAGTGCCTTGAGCACATTACTGGGAGATAACACACCTGTGCCCTGATTTGCCACTGCCTTGCACTTTGTGGTATCATTTACTTCTTTCCAAAGTGAGTGCAAATCTCTCTACATTCTGAATGGTAGTGTTCTAGTCCACCCTCATGTAGGTAATACAAGGCGCAAGGCAATGGAGAACCAGGGATCTGGGTTTTAGTCCTATCTCTGCTATGTAACTTGCTGTGTGATCTTGGGCAAGCCACGTTTGTTCACCTCTCTATGTCTTAGTCACCCATTTTGTAAAATGAGGATAATTCTTACCTTCCTTTGTAAAGTGCTTTGAGATCTAGGGATGAATGTGTAATGTACCAAGTAGCAGGGTACTGCATTGCAAAGGGGGTGCCCATCCCTGGTTATGGTTCACCCACACCCAGTTCAGCAGAACTGCTTGCACGGGCTTTGCTTCATGCGGGATTTCCATGGAGGGACTTACTCCTTAAAGCACTGAGTATTATTATTTGGATCCAGATCTGAACTTCCCCGAAGACGGACATTGTTGGAATTTGGTTCTCCAGTTCAGCCCATTGGGGGTAGGGGGAGTGAGAGACTCAAGATGTGAAGTGTGAAGCTAAATCTGAATTCCCCTCTCCCCCATCTCTGCTCAATGCCCATTCTTATTTATGGGGCTGTTTGAATCAGGTAGTGCTGTTTTTCTATTTGTTTGAGCAATGCATTAATTCTGTTCTGAGAGCCTGTGGCTGTATATATGGCTCCACTAAAAATGCAGCCATAAAGAGATTTAAAGAGAGCATCCTCTGTGCTGAATTGTGTACATTGTTTGTTTTTAAAATTGCATGGTCAGGGATTAGCTACTGGGCTGGAGCTAGGAAATGTGTTTTCATGGAGGAATTCTCCTGGCAGGTCTAGATAGAAGAAATAGAGCAGCTCCTGGTTAAGTCCAATAAACAGGTTGTTTGAGCTGATCAATCCTTCAGGTTGCTCCTGAAGACCTCACTAAAGAATGAAGGTGAGTATCTGGTAAGGTCGTATCTTTAATAACGAGCACCCCAGACACTATTTACAGGCCAAATTCTGTGTTGCAGTGGAATGAGCGTCAGTGGAAGTTTTGTTCACTTAGGTCCCTCATCCAGCAAAGCACTTTAAGTTGATGGGAAAAGGTGTGAAAGGGAGACAGGCTGAACTAGTCCAAGCAGAACTGTTGAAACTCACACCCTGCGGTAGATCAGGCCTGGTAAACATGGCAATATGGGTCTGGAAATTAATGATCCAAAATTGATGTCTGGGGCATTAGGCCTAGTGGGTGGACAAAATAATGAGAGGGTGGGCATTTTAAGTGCTTTACTGCATGGGGGCCTTAGGGACCATAGAAGTTACCTATCTAACCTGTAGAAGACCAGCCATCCCCATATCTAGATGCATTAGTATCTAGTGCTATGGTGATGACAGCCATTGAACTGCCTGGAACCAACTACATTAGAGAAATATACAGGCACCAAAGTTTGTTTAGCAGTAACATACACTGATGTGACATACACTGACACATTAGCAGAAATGCACATTAAACCAAAACATCATAAAAAAATAGAAAGTGCATACTCAGTAGAAAGAAACACATTAAAGAGCATCTCAAGAAGGAAGCAGATTTCTTTACAATTTCTCTACTTGCCCAAATGAGATGAGCTGGGAGCCAATATAAGCAAACCTTTTATGGAGGTTAAAGTCTATTATCAAAGAGCAAGCAAGCTGTGGTGTGGATAGCACCGTTGTACTAATGAGATTTCCACACTGCTGATTATGGTAGAGAACATAGCAGATGGACTCAGGCGGGAATGGTTTAGTGTTTGTTTAATCGGCTCTTTTCCCTCCTCCGCCCCTTCCTTGATATCCACAGCGCAGCCTTCTCTACCTGCAATTCAAGGTATTTCTCCACTACATCCTGTTACCATGAATAAGTCAATGGGATACAAAAGATAAGCACTAGGATTATGAAAATGATCATATCAGAATCATTGCTTGTATTCAATGCATCAATATTCATTTCATTATCAGTATTATTGTTTATCTACCTACCTATTTTATAAACAGTAACTGGCAAGAGTGAATAGCAGTGGATGTAGAATATTTGTATTGGATATGATTATTTATTATTATTTTTAGCAGCTTGGTATTATATAGAAGAGACTAAACCCTGCCCCATGGCATTTACAACATAAGGTCGTGATACAAAGTCCACTACAGTCAATGAAAAAAAAATACCCTTGACTTTAGATCAGGCCCCAAGTACACAGAGAAGTTCAGACACAAATTGCACTGGGTAACCAGAAGATGAAGTTAACACAGGGGATAGAGTATTATTTTGTTTGTTTTAAATAAAAATATAACAGAACTTCTTGGTTATTAAAGATGATTGGCTTCTTGGAAGTGTGTTTGAAGGAAATATTTAGAAGGGAGCTGGACGGAAAGGGGGAAGTTTCAAGATCCAGGGCACCATGGGATGGAAAAATTACCAAAGTTGGATCTGAACCTTGATTTACTTGTTCAGAAAAAATGGCCATTGGCACTATTAGGAATATTGCATGACTGAAGAGCATAGGAAGAGGTCCGTCACCATTTAATATCACTATAGCCAAGGCAGTGCTTCTTTTTGAAGTCAATACTTGGCATCCATTAGAAGAAGTTGCTACTGTACATTTGATACTGTCTCATTTGTACCTCCATTTAATTTGATCAAAACCTTTGAAACTGGAGGAGGGATGATTTTGTGGTTAAGGGGCTGGACTGAGATTCAGGGTACTGTAATTCGAGGTGTGATTGCAGCTTGTGTAGACATACCCATACTAGCTTTATTCTAGCTAGCATAGCTAAAAATAGCATAGCTAAAAATAACAGACTAGATCAGCCTCAGAGGATCGCAGTTTCCTCGTGTGTTTAGGGCCAGCCCTTCCTCAAGGTGCAATAGAAGTGCCTAAGAGGAAAGGCCCTATATTTATTTGTCTTAAACTTAGCTATTTCTTTCAAAACTGTAGCTCATTCCTGATTCCTACATTACATTTCATTTGCCATTTTGTTGCCCAATCACTTAGTTTTGTGAGATCTTTTTGAAGTTCTTCACAGTCTGCTTTGGTCTTAACTATCTTGAGCAGTTTAGTATCATCTGCAAACTTTGCCACCTCACTGTTTACCCCTTTCTCCAGATCATTTATGAATAAGTTGAATAGGATTGGTCCTAGGACTGACCCTTGGGGAATACCACTAGTTACTCCTCTCCATTCTGAAAATTTACCATTTATTCCTACCATTTGTTCCCTGTCTTTTAACCAGTTCTCAATCCATGAAAGGGTCTTCCCTCTTATCCCGTGACAACTTAATTTACATAAGAGCCTTTGGTGAGGGACCTTGTCAAAGGCTTTCTGGAAATCTAAGTACACTATGAAGAGCTTGGCTTGTTTAGCCTAACCAAAAGAAGGCTGAGGGGAGATATGATTGCTCTTTATAAATATATCAGAGGGATAAATATCAGGGAGGGAGAGGAATTATTTAAGCTTAGTACCAATGTGGACACAAGAACAAAGGGATATAAACTGGACATTAGGAAGTTTAGACTTGAAATTAGACGAAGGTTTCTAACCATTAGAGGAGTGAAGTTCTGGAACAGCCTTCCAAGGAGAGTAGTGGGGACAAAAGACATATCTGGCTTCAAGACTAAGCTTGATAAGTTTATGGAGGGGATGGTATGATGGGATAGCCTAATTTTGGCAATTAATTGATCTTTGATTATTAGCAGGTAAATATGCCCAATGGTCTGTGATGGAGATGTTAGATGGGGTGGGATCTGAGTTACTACAGAGAATTCTTTCCTGGGTGCTGGCTGGTGAGTCTTGCCCACATGCTCAGGGTTTAACTGATCACCATATTTGGGGTCGGGAAGGAATTTTTCTCCAGGGCAGATTGGCAGAGGCCCTGGAGGTTTTTCATCTTCCTCTGCAGTGTGGGGCACGGGTCACTTGCTGGAGGATTCTCTGCACCTTGAGGTCTTTAAACCATGATTTGAGGACTTCAATAACTCAGGCATAGGTTAGGGGTTTGTTACAGGAGTGGGTGGGTGAGATTCTGTGGCCTGCGTTGTGCAGGAGGTCAGACTAGATCAGGGGTAGGCAATCTATGCCACGTGTGCCAAAGGCGGCACGCGAGCTGATTTTCAGTGGCACTCACACTGCCTGGGTCCTGGCCACTGGTCCGGGGGGCTCTGCATTTTAATTTAATTTTAAATGAAGCTTCCTAAACATTTTAAAAACCTTATTTACTTTACATACAACAATAGTTTAGTTATATATTATAGACTTATAGAAAGAGACCTTCTAAAAACATTAAAATGTATTACCGGCACGCAAAACCTTAAATTAGAGTGAATAAATGAAGACTGGGCACACCACTTCTGAAAGGTTGCCGAACGCTGGACTAGATGATCATAATGGTCCCTTCTGACCTTAAAGTCTATGAGTCTATGAGTCTATGTCCACTGGATCCCCCTTGTCCACATGTTTGTTGACCCCTTCAAAGAACTCTAATAGATTAGTAAGACACGATTTCCCTTTACAGAAACCATGTTGACTTTTGCCCAACAATTTATGTTCTTCTATGTGTCTGACAATTTTATTCTTTACTATTGTTTCAACTAATTTGCCCGGTACTGACGTTAGACTTACTGGTCTGTAATTGCCGGGATCACCTCTAGAGCCTTTTTAAAATATTGGGTTACATTAGCTATCTTCCAGTCATTGGGAACAGAAGCTGATTTAAAGGACAGGTTACAAACCATAGTTAATAGTTCCGCAATTTCACATTTGAGTTCTTTCAGAATGCTTGGGTGAATGCTATCTGGTCCCGGTGACTTGTTACTGTTAAGTTTATCAATTAAATCCAAAACCTCCTCTAATGACACTTCAATCTGTGACAATTCCTCAGATTTGTCACCTACAAAGGATGGCTCAGGTTTGGGAATCTCCCTAACATCCTCAGCCGTGAAGACTAAAGCAAAGAATTCATTTAGTTTCTTTGCAATGACTTTATCGTCTTTAAGTGCTCCTTTTGTATCTCGATCGTCCAGGGGCCCCACTGGTTGTTTAGCAGGCTTCCTGCTTCTGATGTACTTAAAAAACATTTTGTTATTACCTTTTGAGTTTTTGGCTAGCTGTTCTTCAAACTCCTTTTTGGCTTTTATTAAATTTTTACACTTAATTTGGCAGTGTTTATGCTCCTTTCTATATACTTCACTAGGATTTGACTTCCACTTTTTAAAAGATGCCTTTTTATCTCTCACTGCTTCTTTTACATGGTTGTTAAGCCACAGTGGCTCTTTTTTAGTTCTTTTACTGTGTTTTTTAATTTGGGGGTATACATTTAAATTGGGCCTCTATTATGGTGTCTTTGAAAAGTGTCCATGCAGCTTCCAGGGTTTTCACTCTAGTCAATGTACCTTTTCATTTCTGTTTAACTGTTTAATTCAAGAAGGGGAAAAGTGGAATTCTCCTGGCAAGCATTTCATAGCATAGGTGCTGACTCTGTGGGTGCTCTGGGGCTCAAGCACTCACTCCTCATTTTTGCATAGTTCCCCTTTCTGAAATTAAATGCCACAGTGTTGGGCTGCTGAGGTGTTCTTCCCACCACAGGAATGTTAAATGTTATTATATTATGGTCACTATTTCCAAGTGATCCTGTTATAGTTACCTCTTGGACCCAATTCTGCGCTCCACTCAGGACTAAATCGAGAATTGCCTCTCCCCTTGTGGGTTCCAGCTGCTCCAAGAAGCAGTCATTTAAAGTATCGAGAAATTTGGTCTCTGCATTTTGTCCTATGGTGACGTACCCAGTCAATATGAAATCCCCCACTATTATTGAGTTCTTTATTTTGATAGCCTCTCTAATCTCCCTTAGCATTTCTTCGTCACTATCACTGTCCTGGTCAGGTGGTCAATAATAGATCCCTACTGTTATATTCTTATTAGAGCATGGAATTACTATCCATAGAGATTCTGTGGAACATGTGGATTCATTTAAGATTTATACTTCATTTGATTCTACATTTTCTTTCACATATAGTACCACTCCCTGCCCCCCCTCCACCCACTGAATGACCTGTTCTGTCCTTCCGATATATTTTGTAACCCGGAATGATTGTGTCCCATTGATTGTCCTCACTCCACCAGGTTTCTGTGATGCCTATTAAATTAATATCCTCCTTTAACACGAGGCACTCTAGTTCACCCATCTTATTATTTAGATTTCTAGCATTTGTGTACAAGTGCTTTAAAAACTTGTCACTGTTTATTTGTCTGTCCTTTTCTGATGTATCAGATTCTTTTTTATGTGAATGTTTCTCATCTGATCTTTATCCTTTATCCTGATACTTTATCCTCTGCTATCCTTCCATCTAGCCCAGTATCATATCTTCCGACAGTGGCCAAAAACCAGGTGCCCTGCCCTCACTCCACATCTTCCCACCCCTGCTCCAACCCCTTCCCGAGGCGCCTGCCTGCTGCTCGCTGCTCTCTCCCAAGCGCCTCCCCCATCTGCCAAACTGCTGATCGGTGGGTGCTGAGCACCCACTATTTTTTTTCTGTGAGTGCTTGAGCCCCAGAGCACCCACAGAGTCAGCACCTATGCTATGAAATGCTTGCCAGGAGAATTCCGCTTTTCCCCTTCTTGAATGTCTAAGAACAAACTTGCATCCCAAGCAGGGGCTTTCAAACCAGAAATACAAAATCTGTAAACTGACTCTGGCACAATATTAGTTTTAACTGAAAAGATCTTGAGTCCTGTGGAGGGTGCAGCTGAACCTAAAGATGGATTAAGTGCAGGAACAGACTTCAAAAAAGGGGTATTATTATTATTTATATTATGTTAGCAAGTGAAATGTGCTAGGTACTGTACAGGCACAGTCCCCTCTACAGAGGGTAGGATTAGGTCTCAAGGAGTAATGATCTCAAGTTGCAGTGGGGGAGGTTTAGGTTGGATATTAGGAAAAACTTTTTCACTAGGAGGGTGGTGAAGCACTAGAATGGGTTACCTAGGGAGGTGGTGGAATCTCCTTCCTTAGAGGTTTTTAAGGTCCGGCTTGACAAAGCCCTGGCTGGAATGATTTAGTTGGGGATTGGTCCTGCTTTGAGCAGGGGGTTGGACTAGATGACCTCCTGAGGTCCCTTCCAACCCTGATATTCTATGATTTTATTCTATAATTCTATGATTTTATGATTATTGTGGTTTATTATTTAGTACTTGCATCATGGTAAAGGTCCCAGTCAGGATGGGGCCCCATTGTCCTAGGTTCTGTACAAATGCACAGGAAGACACAGTCCCTCTCTCTGGGTGTTTATATATGTGATATACAGAGGGTGAAGGAAGTATAGGCAATCAAATATACTTTATTTAAAAATCAATTTGCTTTTGTGAACTTGTGTGTGCACTAGGGGCTGTACAAACACATAGGGAAAACACAGCCCCCGTCCGAAAGAGCTCTAAATCTAAAATGACAAGCAATCAGATGAAAGGCAGATGCAAGGGCTACAACATGCAGACTAGTGTCCAGATCCTCAAATGGATTTAGGTGCCTAA
>NW_020664447.1:42427374-42451153 GCF_002925995.2 Terrapene triunguis
TAGCCCACAAAAGCTTATGCTCAAATAAATTTGTTAGTCTCTAAGGTGCCACAAGTACTCCTGTTCTTTTTGCGGATACAGACTAACACGGCTGCTACTCTGAAACCAGTGCTATGTTGGTAGGAAATGCTCTCCCTCTGCCATAGCTACCGCTGCTCTTTGGAGGTGGTTTAATTATGTCGACAGGAGAGCTCTCTCCCATTGGCATAGAGTGGCTACATGAGCGATCTTCCAGCAGCACAGCTGCATTGATACAGCTGTGCTGCTGTAAGCTCACTAGTGTAGACATCGGCTAATGCTCCCACCATTGCTACTTGTAATGGAAGCATGACACTATGGGAGATATGCCAGGAAAGTCAGTGTCATGGTAAAATGGCTTCTGTGGACCCTACTGATTCCATGTGGTAGGCTAGCCAATGATGTGCACAAGAAAAAGACCAAGTGATGTGCCCCATGTGACCTTTTCTAGTGAATGTGGTTTGAACTGGAAAACCATCAGTGAATGGCAGTCTGAATGTACTCATGGCTATCCCGAAAGAGCAAAAGAGTTTATATCCATTTTGCTAAAACATTTATGGACATGGTGACAAAATTTTGTGTGAACAGCAAATGGTCCCCGAATGCAGGTCAGACTAACTAGAATGAATTTCTAGTGCATTTGTGAGGCAAATCAAGTGTATTGCATAGCTCTCATGTTACCATAGCCAGTCACTGGAGTGTTCCCATTAAACAACCCCCTGAAATTCCCAGAGCCATTGTCTGGAACCAGCACTTCATTCTGTGTGACATGCAGTGATGTTTATGAATTGTGATACTTTTAGGCACTGGGCCACGTTGACGTAAGTTCTGCGAAATTGCAAACAATTTCTGAACTTTCATACTTATATAATTCCTGGTTGACAACTGTACATAAAAAAAAAAAAAACCCCAGAAAACCCCACTCTGGATTTTCCCCTGCTGTCCTGTGCATCTTAAATCCATCACGCCATGAGCATGACTGTCCATTGTCAGGCAGGTGCTGTACACTATCCAAAAGGCGCATTCCCTATGTGTTTGCTGCTGTGGCCAGAGTCCAACTCTGAGCAGCTCAAGGCAGCATCCACCATATTTAGCTCTCTCAAGGATCCTTGCCATTTTATTTACTCATCATTTGGAGATGGCAACACCTGGTCAGGTTACATTTTTGTCTCACTACATTTCATTTTCTTCAGTTATAAATTACTGTATAATGACTGTGATATTCCCCCCCCCCCCGCCCTCAGTGCAAATTTGGGGCTACTTTGCAACCCAACACAAAGCAGTCCTAAAACTGGTGGATCCAGCCAGAAGAGGCTACCTTTTGGCTCGGGAATCCCTAAGCAGCACAGAACCACTATAGTAGCTCCTACACCTACTTCCCTCCTTCCCCCACTCCCAGCCACGAGCATATGGGGCATGGCCAGGCCCTCTTTGTGCTCTGGTGAGCCCTGTCTTCCAGAATGGCTCTTTGAAGTTATAGGCAGCTGGCACAAATATTCTAAGTTGTGCAAGAGACCAAGCCCGCCACCTGAACAGCCCCAGGATTGAGGAAGTATAATCCTTTCTGCCCTCAGCGCAATTTCAACACAAGATGTGAGCCAATATGCTTAAATTTCTTGTTGATGCCTTTAAAGCTCTAGACAGTTCCACATGTCTGACCTCATCAGACAACAACACTCCCCATCTAAACCAGCCTCAATGTCCCATTTACATCCTCCTTCCTCTCCATCTCTGTGGCCTTTCGCACACCTCCCCCAGTGCATCTTCTGTGATGCCCACAAGAAATGAAACAACCTAAGCTGTAAAAAACTATATAATTTACTCCATATTATTCTATCCTCTGGTCTTCCTGGTGCATCCCATCTTCTCCATTTCTGTCATACAGGGCTAGATGGTACCTGGCCCTCACACAAACATCCAGCTGAGAAGGGTGCAAGGACCCTTCTCTGGCAAGTACAGTCCATGTAAGGGCCAATCACAATTGCAGGGCAGGTGCTGTTTCCGCCCTACTGCCCAAGGGTTAGACAGCATTCAAAAGGTGGATGAGGGGTGGAGAGGAGACAGAGTCATGCGTTTACTCCCCACTATGCAGCAGCTCTGCTTGCCAGCTACATGGTAGGGGAAGAGTAAATTACACCCCATGATGCCATGGGCACCCTGCCTCTGCACACCTGGGAGCTCCAGGAAGCATTGTTCCAGTGCTTCTCATGGGGTACTGCAGCCCTGCACTGCCTCCAAATGCAGGGCTGTACCTTGTAGACCCAATAGCTTGTAAGCCCTTGTGGGCAAGGACTATCTTCATTATGTACTGTATACAGTGTCAAATACATTGTGGACACTTAGGCCCAGATCCTCAAAGGCATTTAGGTGCCTAACTCCCACAGATTTCAACAGGAGTTAGGCAGCTAAATACCTCTGAGGCTCTGGGCCTTAACAAATAATATATTATAATAATAGTTTCTAAGTGTGTGTCCCATCTTTGATGAAAGGACATCCTAAAACACAATGAGAGTTAATATAGCCAGATGTTGTTGACAATGGAATGTAGGGTCATGAAAATTCCATGACTATGACGTGGCCATGTGCTGGGAGACAAAAGAGAATAATGTATTGAGAGAAATACATGTTCAGAACAAAGGGCTGATCTGGAATCCTAATGCCTTGGGCTATGTTCATGTTTGATATGCCATGTTAAGCTGGGTCAGCCTGGTCAGTGCTTCATCAGCACAGTTATTTATGTATTTAATTACTTTAGATGTGTTGAAGATGAAAAAGAAAGAAAACTGAAGAAAGTAAAGAAAATTTGCCCTTGTCCAACATGGCTTGGAATGCTTGTTTGGCATCCTCTGGCAACTTCTCTGAGAACTTCAGTATATTGTCCCAGAGGGAGAAGTCATATTGGGCCAATAAAGCTTGTTGGTCAGGGATAAGAAATTGTAGACCAGATGTGGAATAAATTTTTCTACCAAAAAGGTCTAATTTCTTTGCTTTGGGGGTAGAAAAAAGTCGTCACTGATGCGTTCTTTCATTCACTGCTGAGACAACTAAGGAACCTGCCAAAGGATTGGTGTAAAAATGTTCATAGTCTTGAGAAGGGACATGGTACCTTCTCTCGGTTCTCTTAGCTATAAGAGAGAGAGAGAGGATGGTGTTTGCCACAAAGATTTTGTAGTCTCTAGGATGGCTTCATTGATAGAGCTGCTCTAGAGTGCCCTGTGGAACCCAAAATGTCCCCCAGCCCATGGGAACTCTCCTGAGCCTCCTCAACAGGAATATCAAGAGAGGTAGCTACTCTCTTTAAAAGATCATGATAAGTCATCCTGGACAGGTGAGAATCCCAGGAGACTACAGTCTTGTCAGATTGGGAGAAGGAAGAATCCAGAGGAGGCTGAGGTTGGACATCTTGTAGTGCAGTGTGTTGAGGTTCCAAAATCTGAGTCTGGTCTTGAGGCTCTTGCTCGGTACTGAGCCTGGTACCAACTATAGCCTCCTGGACCTCCTCATGTGACCTTTCCTGTCATCTGCTGGGGGATCTGTAAGATGGAGGAACAGGAAGGATCTAGAAGTGAGGGGCATGCCCCATAGGTTCCAGTAAGGCCATGAGTATGGCATAGGACCCAGATGTGACTATTTCAAGGATCCATGTCTATGGACTGTCTTTGGAAATCCAGCATGCACCAGGAACAGATGAAGGCAAAGTGGAGTGTCGTCTTCTATCTCGGGAACAAGGGGCATAAAAGGAGATGTTTACACTGAAGATAGCATGCTGGGTTTATCCCTGGATTGCACTGGGGGAGAAAGTGCTGGATGCTCCGAAGATAGTATCGAGGGCAGATTTTGTCTCTGAGGTAAGTCTGTGGCTGGGGCCTAAGGAACCACCATTCTAGCTTGTTTCCTGGGCCGTCAGAGAGTCTGGCAGCGAGAGGCAGAGTAGTTTCAATACTGTTGCATAGGCCTCTGATGTCATCAGTACCAAGAAATTTTCCTGATACTGTTGTTGCACTGAAGGAGTTGGCATTGCAATGGGGGTTGGTCTCAACAACATTGGAGCTACGTCTTGGCTCCTTCAATGAATGGTGGTCTGATCTTTTGTGCTTTTTTCTTGGCACTAGAGGGGGTGCGGGCTGACTTGTAGAAGCAATGTCCAGAGGGGCACTCCTCCCTGATGCTGAAGTATCTGGGACTCGCCCCCAGTGGGAAGGTTCAGAAGGTGGATGCAAGGTTGCCTCCATGAGGATGTGATGCAGTCTCACCTCTTTGTCTGTTTTTGTCTGGGATTTGAAATCCCTGAAGATCTGGCAGCAGTCTCGAATGTGACACTCACTAAGGCACTTCAGGCAGGTGGAATGAGGGTCACTCGCCAGCATAGATTGCGTGCAACCAGCAAAGGGTTTACCCAGTACTGGGCGTCGGTACCCTGAGAATAAGAGGGAACCGACACTCAAAGAAAAAATAACAATGAAAACCTACACTAATTTAACAATAACGAATAGCACTAACCTAACTATTTACAGAAAGGAAGATCATTTCCCTGTAATGGGAGAAACTTGAAGTAGCAAGCTGATTCTCTCTGACTACTGATCATGGGTTGTAAGAAGGAACTGAGGGGGTGGGAGGTGTAGGGTGGCTCTTCCCTTTATACCATTGTGCAGCAGCACGAGGCAACTGAGGGTGCATGCGCCGCCGTGATAGGTACCTCTAAGGGAAAGATCTCTGACTCTGGTGCATTGGACGTGCACACACCTGAAGTGGAATGGACATGTGCAATCACTTGACAAAGAACTAATATTTGTTATTCAAGTTGTGTTGGTTAGTTGTGATTGGTCAGATTAATCAATTCCACTGTTTCGGTTCCCTGATTGGATGAGTGTGCAAACTTTTCCAGCATGATCACTCAGAAGGGTGAATCTGAAAATGGGTTTCCATGAACACCCACACAAACAAATTCACTTTCTGTAGAAGTTCAGGCCAGTAAAACTCAGTCACATGACTGTTCCCAAACACAACAGGGTCACATGGACAGCCAAAGGAAATAAAGTGAATATTGGCAGATTTGTGTGTGTGTGTGTGTCAGTATTAGCCCAGCTCTAGTTAGAGAAGTGGAAGCTGAGTTTCAGTCTGTACTATAGATTTTGCAGTGGGATTCCTTTTCCCAGGGGTGGGGTGGGGGATCGCTTTGTATCCCAGATGGAGTCTTGACAAACTCTAATTCTTTCCTGCTATAATCCTCCCAGTCGAGATCCCAGATTAACAGGGAAACCAGCCTCCCAACAGGGCAGTCTGGCCAGGAATCCTTTCTTCTCCTGAAACTGTTGCTATTAGTATCATGAGGGTGACATGACTCTTCCTTTTTCTTTCTCTCGCTCCATGCCACACTCCGCTCTGGGTCAGAGGAATCAAACCCAGATGTCTTCCCCGTAGTTGTATAGGGTATGATGTCAGGGTGCTGGGACAGACAGCATGCCTTTTGCTCTAATTACTCTTTATTACACAGGTACAGTACATTGGCATTCTTCCGCTGATTAACAAAATGTATCTAGCTCGTTCTTCTCACCTAGCACTTCTGAGCTTTCAGTCTGGCCTCTCTCTTACCTGAGTGGCAGAAGCTCGTTCATTGTTCAAGTTGTTTCAAGGAAGCAGCAGGAGAATAAAAAAAAGGAGGTAAAATTGTTTTCTGAAGCTCAAAGCTTAAACCTGTTTTACCCACAGATCCTTCCTCCATGTGGATCATTTTTGATACCAGTTCCCCCCTCCCCCAGACTTGCCATGCTTTTGTAAAGCTAATCAGAACAACTCTTTCCAGGGCTTCCTGGGGCTCCAAGGCTGCTGGGTTATGAAGACCCATGAGTTCATTGTTTAAATTAAGTTCTTCTATATGGAAACACCACTGGTATCCCATATGGTCTCGGCAAACCCGCCATCCGCTTCTCACCTAAATTAAATTTCACTAATTGAATTAGTTACCATTTTATCAGCTGCCGCTTTGCAGTAGTTTGCTAACCCCTAGGGGCTCAGACCACGCTTGGTAAAGAGCTTCTTCCACCCCACTCTCTCATTTATCATAGTGACAATGCACAGCATTGGGAGAAGGAGGGGGGTGGAGAATATTCCACCCTTCACAAGCATCCCAGCCATCTCTGAGCATCCTAATGATTGACCTCTGCTAGCAAAGCAGCCCTGCGCTGACCTCAGGCTGCTGAAAGGAAGCATTCTCCCCTTTGTAAAAATCCCACTGAGCCCGAAGAATGGGATGTGCTGAAAGCAGGAGCGTCAGAAGGGAAGCCCAGCAGTCAGCCAGGGATGTCCTATGTGATTTCAGATTCCATATGCCGAGGGGCTAATAGCAACAGGCCTAGTCTCTGGGGATAATGTCCCCTCTCTGGCCTGCAGTCTCAAAGTGAGAGGAGAGCACGTGGACAGAGGCTGCTTAAAATAGGTCTGCCAGCATCTGGCAGCAGAGCATGAAGCATGTCACCTGCTTCAGTCCTGTTCCTTTTTCAGAAAGACACTGAAGGCTTCACAATTGTTGCATCCCTGCTTTTGTTACAGTAAAACGCTGGGGCCTCATCACATCAGATGTTGTGACTGATGCATCAGGCGACGCAACGTAGTAACAGGTGTTTCTCCACTGCAGGAAGAAGCAAGTATGCTATGAGGCCACAGCAGTCTGGTTCCTAGCTCCAATGAAGTAGTTATCAATAATAATTCATAATGCTTTGCCCTTCTGTAGTGCTTTCATATGGGGATCTC
The DNA here is from genome assembly GCF_002925995.2 of Terrapene triunguis. Lineage (NCBI taxonomy): Eukaryota > Metazoa > Chordata > Testudines > Emydidae > Terrapene > Terrapene triunguis. The sequence continues at coordinate 42,434,143 of NW_020664447.1, forward strand.
AAAACACTGTATAAATATTAACAAACTAAGCCTCACAATAGCCCTGCAAGGTAGTTATGTGTTATTATCCCCTTTCTTACAGGTGGGGAAACTGAGGCACAGAAAAGGTAAGTGAGATGGTCAAGGTCACACAGCAAGGCAGTGAAATAGAATCCAGGAATCTACTGCGCCAACCATTAGAAAATGCTTTCTAAGACTCCTAATGCTTAACAAAACCCAAAACAGCTTTGCAGAAAAGGATCCTTATATTACAACATGATCATGGACCTCTGATGCATAAAGGTGACTACTATACACATTTCTACGGTATATTCTGAAACTGGGCAGTGAGGTCTGCACAGTGAATGGCAGAAGGCCAAATACAGGAAAAGTGCTGCTACTACAGAATTCAACATATATAGCATCTTTCATCTCAGAAGGCTTCAAAGCACTTTACAAAGCATATAACTGAAAACAAACAAACACAAATTGTTAAAAAATAGTCAAGGTTGAATACATGTTTTGGTGGAGCCTAGCTGGCACCCAAAACATTATACCTCCTTGACAAAAATTCTACACTTTTAAAAAATAACTCAAAGGTCTGAATATCTGAAAATGAACAATTTCAAGGACTCAGCCAGTCCCTACTGCCATATCACCCCAACCAATCTTACATCACCCAACCAATCTTACTTAACATCATGCCCTAAAATGTGCAGAAATATATGCAAAGGTCAAAATAATAAATGACTAGTGGATTATTAGAAATGACTCCCTTGGAGAGGAAATGGGATTTTATAATCTCCTAGTCATTTATTATTTTGACCTTCATGTATATTTCTGCAAATTTTGCCTGGTTTTCTGCTATAGATTTAAACAAATAATATACATATCCTCACATCTTCTCCCCTTTTTTAGTATAAATTATCTTTAATAGGAATCAGGCCTAGACCCTCTGATATTGAGATTACAGTAATGGAAGTGTGAGGTGATGAGAGGCTGAACAAGAGCCCTGGCAGTCTGAAAAGGCTGACTTTTTGAAATACTATTGGCTATTATGTAGGTAAAATTGGTAAGACTTCAGTATGGTATAGATGGATGGGTCCAGAGAAAGGACCAAGTCAAAACTGAGAGGCTGTGAGATGGAGGTGTTACCTTCTACAATGGATAGTGGGGAAGGGTTAGAGGGGAAGATCAAAAGCTCAGTTTTGGCCAAGTTAAGCTTAAATTGCCAGCTGGACATCCATGGAGAGATATCAGAAAGGCAGGCCAAGATGCGGCATTGGACAAAGGGAGAAAGGTCTTGCAGTTGTCTAGCAGCTACTTTAATCAGTTCTAATTTCTGTAGTGAGGCTGACAGGCCCATTAAATACCACTTCTGTGTGCATCTACAGCTTCCCAGGCCTCTGGAGAATGATGTAAGTGATCGGTAGGGTTCCTCAGTAAGGTGCTCACCACTCAATACTGTCTGGTACATAGTGTGCAATTAGTTTAAATTTCGTCAAACATATGAGCAATTTCTGAGCATCTAAGGCACACCTTGTCCAGGCCTTTACTATTTATTAGTGGTACAAGTGGCTTGTTTACAAGTTTGAAATTAACAAGTCTGCAAATATCTTGTGAATTTCTTCCATGCCCATGTACTTGCCAAACATCTCTTTATATTTTGGCATAGTTGGTCTTGGCATCTGAAAGCAACCTGGAACAACATGATATGGATGTCCAGTAACCTCTTTGTAATTGGAGTAGCACCCTACTGAGACTGTAGCTGCTGACAACTGCTGACATGGGTACAGATTGAGCAGTGTAAAATGCCACTACTGGATATGTGATCAATAGAGATTTGGACTATCCAAAGCATCTTCCTCTGCTTTACCCAACAACTATGTTGAATCTTTTCTGTAGCTCCTAAAGAGTTTGTTTGGCCTCTTGAGGATAATCTGGGTAAGAATTTACTCCAAAATTTGATCACACAGGGGAACCACATCAGTTCTGATACATTTTTTTAGGTGGCAGTATTTCCAATAGAGGTTTGACTCATTCTCAGTCTGCACTCATCCCATCCTTACCAATAACATGCCTTAAGAACTCTAGTTAGTTTGTTGTATCATATATTTTTCTCTATTACTTAATAGTCGCTTACCTCCAGAACTTGTTTTAACCCTACATGATATTCTACCTCTGAATTCTCGTGGACTAAAATGACATCCATATAAACTTCTGCTCCCTCCACCAGGCCTTGCAGCTCCCTTTGATACTGAGTTTGAGGCAATGAAAGCAGTATCTTCTGCATGGCATCAAAAGCACTGTTAATTTGGCAATCTCAGGGTGGAGTAGAATTTGCCAGAATCCACTAGCTCCATCTAGTGCAGAGAATGTTGTTACACCAGCTAACATGGAGATTATGGGTTGGATTCACCAGCCTGTTAAATCTGCTTTGTGCTGCTCTGGTTGGAGGAGATTTAAAGTGAGCATAACAGACTACCTGGGGATTCCATTAGGTGGTGTGGGGAGGGTCAGTGTAGTGGTTCCAACACCACTCCCCACTCCTGGTTCTGGTGTAGGGTGCATGGCTGGGCAAAACAGGTTGTGGCCAGAGAACCATCATGACTTTCTGATCCGTGGTTCCAATAGTTTTGGGGCCTTTGAGGCCTCATGGTCAGGGAGCTGGACTAGGGCTGTCAAGTGATTAAAAAAATTAGTCGCGCTGTTAAACAATAGAATACCATTTAAAAAATATTTTTGGATGTTTACTACATTTTCAAATATATTAATTTCAATTACAACACAGAATAGAAAGTGTACAGTGTTCACTTTATATTTATTTTTTATTACAAATATTTGCACTGTAAAAAACAAAATAAATAGTATTTTTCAATTCACCTAATACAAGTACTGTAGTGCAATCTCTTTATCATGAAAGTTGAACTTACAAATGTAGAATTATGTCCAAAAAACCCTGCATTTAAAAATAAAACAATGTAAAACTTTAGAGCCTACAAGTCCACTCAGTCCTACTTCTTGGTCAGCCAATCATTCAGACAAACAAGGTTGGTTACAATTTGCAGGAGATAATGCTGTCTGCTTCTTGTTTACAATATCACCTGAAAGTGAGAACAGACATTCACATGGCACTGTTGTAGCTGGCGTTGCAAGATATTTACGTGCCAGATGCGCTAATGATTCATATGTCCCTTCATGCTTCAACCACCATTCCAGAAGACATGCTTCTATGCTGATGATGGGTTCTGCTTGATAACTATCCAAAGCAGTGCGGACTGACACATGTTCATTTTCATCATCTGAGTTATATGCCACCAGCAAAAGGTTGATTTTCTTTTTTGGTGGTTTGGGTTCTGTAGTTTCCGCATCAGAGTGTTAGAAAAAAAAGAAATAGAAATTAATGGAGATATCCCATCTCCTAGAACTGGAAGGGACCTTAAAAGGTCATTGAGTCCAGCCCCCTGCCTTCACTAGCAGGACCAAGTACTGATTTTGCCCCAGATCCCCAAGTGGCCCCCTCAAGGATTGAACTCACAACCCTGGGTTTAGCAGGCCAATGCTCAAACCACTGAGCTATCCCTCCTGTTGCTCTTTAAAGACTTCTAAAAGCATGCTCCACAACTCGTCCCTCCCAGATTTTGGATGGCTCTTAAGATTCTTAAACCTTGGGTCCAGTGCAGTAGCTATTTTTAGAAATCTCACATTGGTACCGTCTTTGCATTTTGTCAAATCTGCTGTGAAAGTGTTCTTAAAACGAACATGTGCTGGGTCATCATCCGAGACTGCTATAACATGAAATATATGGAGAATACGGGTAAAACAGAGCAGGAGACATACAATTCTCTCCGCAAGGAGTAGAGTCACAAATTTAATTGACGCATTCTTTTTTTAACGAGCATCATCAGCATGGAAGCTGGATGTCCTCTGGAATGGTGGCTGAAGCATGAAGGGGCATATGAATGTTTAGCATATCTGGCATGTAAATACCTTGCAACGCCGGCTACAAAAGTGTCATGCGAATACCTGTTCTCACTTTCAGGTGACATCGTAAATAAGAAGCAGGCAGCAGTATCTCCCGTCAATGTAAATAAAATTGTTTGTCTTAGCGATTGGCAGAATAAGACATAGGACTGAGTGGACTTGTAGGCTATAAAGTTTTACACTGTTTTGTTTTTGAGATCAGTTATGTAACCAAAAAAAATCTGCATTTGTAAGTTACACTTTTATGATAAAGAGATTGCACTTCAGTACTTCTATGAGGTGAAGTGAAAAATACTATTTATTTTGTTTATCATTTTTACAGTGCAAATATTTGTAATAAAAATAATAATATAAAGTGAGGAAGGTGCACTTAGTATTCTGTGTTGTAATTGAAATCAATATTGAAAATGTAGGAAAACATCCCAAAAAATGTAATAAATTTCAATTGGTATTGTATTGTCACGATTAATTTTTTTAATCAGGATTTATTTTTCTGAGTTAATCGTGTGAGTTAACTGCGATTAATTGACAGCCCTAAGCTGGACACATCTTCTGGACTTGCACTGAGCACCGTTCAGCCAGTCCAGTGAATCTGGGCCTATCTTTTCCACAAGAGGAAGAATATGCCTTTACTGCTTCGTTGAGTCTCTTTAGGTCTATAGAGACACAGATGTGTCCTTTTTCTTTTTGTAACAGGCATCAAAGAGCACAACACTGTCGGTTCAGTAATGTCCTCACTTACACCATTCTCTTTAGGAAGCAGAGGGATTGAGACCCTCTGGGGTAGGCTGAGCACATCAGGTACTGTGTCCCCTCTATCGGTAGAATCTCTCCTCCCTGGTTCTCCTTTTAGCAAGCAGGGCCGGCTCTAGCTTTTCTGCTGCCCCAAGCAGCAAAAAAAAGCGCCGCCCCCCCCGCCCCCCCGCGGAGCGCCGCCCGCCGGAGCCCGCCGCCCCTTACCAGGTGCCGCCCCAAGCACGTGCTTGGGTGCCTGGTGCCTGGAGCCGGCCCTGTTAGCAAGCCATTTTCATCAAACACTCTCCTATCATTCGCTAAGCATTTTATGCAGATTATCTCAATGGTTCAGTCTAGCAGTGGTTCCATTAATGACAAAGGGGTCAACCACATACTATTTGCCTTTGTAACTAGCCTGGGGTTTGAACTGACTTAGGCAACTTATCTGTCCCGCTGAGAGCTACTGAACCCCACCATGGGCTGTTTCAATTTAAGGCTAGGGTTCATGGCCTTCAATGTCTTTTAACAGATCACAATCACCTCTACACTTGAATCAGCTTTAAATTTTGCAACAGTATTGCAGATTTGGAAAATAGCAGGCCAAGCCTATTGATGAATGCAGTCTTTGGCCAAAGATCTCTGGAAGCAAGCATTTATTCAAGCTTCCCTGGGTTATCTCTCTGATTCCATTACTTCAGCCAACACACTCCCAATGTCCTGCACATACCTTCAATGGCTGGGCAAGTCATATCTGTCCTGTGTGCTTCCCTGCCACATATCCACCCAGGGAACTCGGTACTTTCCTGGAAGGCAGTGACTCTGAAAAGGATCACTGTAGATAACCACCCGATCATGAGCTTCAAGTGTGAGGCTGTAGCAAAAAGGGCTAACATGGTCCTGGAAGGTATAAACAGGAGAAAATTAAATAGGAGTAGGGAGGTGATATTACTTTTGTATACAGCATTGAGAACAGTACTGGAATAGCATCCAGTTCTGGTGTCCACACCTGAAACAAGATGTTGCCAAATTAGAGGGGATTTGGGAAAGAGCTACAAGAATGATTAATTTTCTGAGAACCTGCCTTACAGTGAGACATTTAAGGAGCTCAACTTATTTAGCTTATTGAAGAAGTTAGAAGGTGACGGGATTCTGGTCTGCAAGAACCTACCCAAGAAGAAAATATCTGATACTGGTGAGTTCGTTAGGTTAGCAGACAAAAGTATAAGACGATCCAGTGGCTAGAGATTGAAGTTGGAGAAATTCAAATTGGAAATAAAGGACAAGTTTTAACAGTGAGAGAGAGATTAACCATTGGGACAGCTTACCAAGTGGTGTGGTGGATTGTCCGTCACTTCCAGTTTTTAAATCAAGATGGGATGTCTTTCAAAAAAACATGTTGTAGTTGAACTACAAGTAGTTGAGATCAATTCTGGCATTGCTGGATGAAACTCACTGGCCTGTGTTATATAAGAGGTCAGACGAAATGACCATAATGGTTCCTTCTAGCCTTAATATCTCTGAATGTGTGACTGCTCTGATTGTTCATGCAGGGATCTTTGTTAGTATTTTCTCTGGGATTCCTTTGGTAATAGCATTATCATTTGTCTGCTACATTCCTCTTTGGAGTGAAATGCTTATCAAGCTTTTTAAGGACAATGTCGTGGTGATTATTATCTCCGTATTCAGCAAAGGCAAATGATTTATACATATTTTCATCTTCAGTCCTCATTGCATACATTAATCAGTGATTCACCACTGTCTGCATTCAGTTTTGTTGCAGTTCAAAATCTGGTGAGCTACTCCTTCCACTCAAGCCATTCCAGTGGTTTATCAAACCAAAAGTGTTGTGGAGAGTGGATCTGTGACATTTTCTTTTCTCTCTTATTTATATTTGATCAAAATAAATCAGTTTCTGACACCATGTCATGTAACCATGTTAAAGAATCACAGAGATGCTTTCTTCAAACACTGAATAAGGAATTGTATTAGAATAAAGAAAAGGATAATCTCCATACCTATTCTGTCTCTGCTTTGTTGTAGAGCCTCTCCCTAGACTCTGCCCCAATCCCCCTCCTCCCTGGCTTCCTTCTATAGATTTAAAGAAACAGTACACATATCCCAAGAGCAAAGCTGAAAGTTGCAAGAAAGGGAAAGTTACAGGAATGGCAAATGTGATATTGCACAATAACCATTAACTAACAGACATCCCCTCAGGGGAAAAAAAACATTCATTGACCTTTTTGGTACCAAATAATTAAGAAAAGGTGGTGTGATTTGAACAAATACTATTTCCTTTGCCTCTGGTATGAGTATAGGACACATTTACTGGAATATCTCGGACTCAGGCTGAAATGAGGGGCTTTCCTCCACATATGCTGGAATAGACAGACGTCAAGTGTCTTTGCATTGTGCAACACATGATTTCTGTAACTTTAATTGAAATGTGTCATTGGGTGTGTATGTGGGGGGCATGTTGATGTCCCACTGTTTAGAGGACGTCCGATTCCTGAAGCACTTAACTGAAGTGTTCATAATCAAGGGTGGGGGAGGGGTTGGTAGTGCCATTTCTCAAAAACACCCATTTGGAACATGTTACACTGTTGCAATATGGGATGGATAAACATGGAGCTAATGGCTGGATGGAGAGCAAAAGCGACATTTGTTTGTTCTGCATGATACATTTGCCTCTTGTCCATGTTCCCTTGTTCCTGGCGCAAACGTTGATGGGATAGGATAAGATGAATTTTGGTTCTTTATAAATCGGGTCACACACTGAACATAAGAATGATTATTTTAATTGTGGAAAAAACAGTCGACATTTTACCTCTGGGCTGGTTCCTTGTTCATCACTGATTCCACTCCTCAGACTAGTTTTCATGGCATCAGGCTGAATGCTGATCATTTCAATCTGGTGTGTTTTCCACTACTGCCAGTCCCAAATATTTAAAAAGTAGGAATTAGATCTAAAAATATCACGAGATTAAAAATAATGAGATGTTTAAAAAAATAGTAAAATCAGTCATATTTTTTTAAACCTGCCTTCTAACATCTTTAACTTTACATCTGTTACCAAAAACACCCATTTCAGACAGAAATGGAATCGGAACTAAACCATGAAAATCTGAACACACGTAAACTTTGGGGGATTGGGAAGCACTGAGGTAGAGCTGAACCTGGATCTGAATTCCACAATTAGGACTTCTCTCTGTTATGGGCTAAGCCTGAACCCCATATCCAAACACTCGCCAATTCTCATGGTGCGGCAATCGAATCCAAATGCATATTTTGCAGCTCGTGCCTTATAGGGAATAGAATGGAGAACTGGCTGTGAGGGAGCTCACGGCTATTCCAGCTCCACCTCTCCCAGCAGGGGGTCAACGTAAGGAATGAAGGAACTGTGGTAAGAGGTACGCTCACATCTGCTAGAGTCAACAACAATTTGTATGTATTCATACCACAACTCAGACAGTGGTACAATCAGTCATCATAGAATTAACAGCATGTGTGTTGGCTCTATTCACTTCCAGCAGGAGTCACTGCCGGAAATATTGTAGGAGCAGTTAATGAGGAAGCTAACCTCCAGTCCTAACCTAGTATATGAGCATTGGCTGTGGGGGAATTTGTGACTATTCTAGTCCCTGACCTGGAAGGATGTGTATTAAGTAAATTACAACCATAGGAGTGACTGTCCTTCTCCCACTAGGGATCGCTGTACAGGGAGGTGTATGAATGATGGCAGTAGGGAAGCTCACAGTCCCACCAGTCCTAATCTCTACCCCTTTTTAGGGAATGGAATAGAAGCCTCAGAAATCCCTGAACTATGGAAACTTAAAAGGGCATTGTGGGGTGATGAGCGGTTTTCTTTATGGTAATTTTCCCCAGTGAAAACTGTAACAAAGTGTAATTTATGTATGTGTGTGAAAGGGTTGTGAGAACTCCTTTATCTTTAGAGTGGAACATGGCGATCCCACTGAGATGAATATATTGCTGTCATTTCAGGTCTTCTGATACTGGCACCTGGTCCATGGTAAATCTTCTTTGTGGTGCCATTATCTTTGAGTTCCTGAAATCGTTTGTTTGATTGAACTGCAGCAGAGGCATTTTGTCATCCTCACCAACTGCCAACAACAATAAAGTGTAAACAAATACCATTCCTGTAAATCAGCATTTAATTAGTTTACTGGAAAGAACTGAGAGAGATGTAGCCTAGAAACAAGGTTTAAAAGAAGGCTTCTGTCGCACAGTGGCTCAACCAATTCCTGGTTTTATAAATGGACTGATGAGCACATTGGAAAGATGGATGGAGGATTTGCTTAGTGAACAACCTGCATTGTACTGAGGGCTTGATCCAGTGCCCGCTGAAGTCAATGGTTGTCTTTCCATTAATTTGAATGGGCAGTAGATCGGGCTCTTTGCACTTAAAGTGAAACCTTTCAATGTTTCTGTAAGTTTATTTCAAATACAAAGTTAACTATGGCTCAGACAGACCAAAACTTGGGGTGCCCAATGTCCTGCATAGTGTTTGTCAATTGAAAGTCTCCTTCAGTATGTTAAGCAATATGTTTGCCTTGGGACAGAAAAGGTTCACATCTAAGCATCCACTTCAGGTCCTTCAGGAAGCAAATTCTGTCTCTCTTCAAATCTGATGATTCCAACTGAGAAACCAGGACCAGATCAAAACCATAGTATAATTATTTAAACTGCTTTTTAGCAAGAGACCCCCCTTGAACTGGAGCTGAAAGCATGACATAGACGGATCAAAACTGTTTGCAGTCCCATTTCATGAAGTGGGCTTGAGACTTGATTCCACTAAACCTGATTCCATTGAATTTACTAATTAACATTAGTATTTATTTTTAAAATATTTCAGTTCACCCTTAAAAAGACCTTGTCCTAGGCAGTTTCACTGGTTGAGAAGGATGGCCCGGTAGCTAATGTGCCTGCGGCTAGATTCTCAGTTGGAGTAAGTGGCATTAGAGGTGGGCAGGAACTGCATTTTTTTTGGTTTTGCCGGGAATCCATGGTTTTGAAATTTTTCCCATTCTTAAATGGAGTGAAAACAAAACACTTGGAAATTTCCTGTGAAACAAAATTTTGGGAAAAAAAATGTTTTGGGTCAATAAATATGTTTTGTTCCAATACAACTGAAATGTTTCATTCCAATCTCAACTTTTTATATTATAGAATAGAAAAAGATCTTAGCCTGAAACGAAGTCATTTTGAAGCAGAAAACTGACATGGTCCATGCCAAAAAAGGTTGAAACAGAATATTTTGACCATATAGAAATGGTTTTTTTTCAATTGTTCTTTCTAAATAAACTGTTGTTGAAATCGACACGTTTTTGCAAAATGTTTCACTTTTGACAAATTGGCATTTCCCAAAGAAAAATGTTCTGTCACAACATTTCCGATTAGCTCTAACTGGCATAACTCCACTGAATTCAATGGATAGTGATTTATACCAGCTGAGAATCTGACCCAGGTCTGGAAGTCTGCAGAGCTGGGTTTTATGCCAGATAGGGTTACAGATGTGCTGTGTGGCTCTGGGCACTTCACTATGCCTTAGGTCCGATCTGTACTGTTAGGACAATTTACCTGTCTGATCTAATCTATCTGCATTTATAATGTACACAATGCTGTGGTATGTAGGCACTGCTGTAGTATCTAATAATATTTACCTACTGCATGGGGTGGGGGGGCAGGGCCGGCTCTAGGATTTTTGCCGCCCAAAGCAAAAACAATTTTGGCCGCCCTCCCCCCCGTTTTTTAATTACCCCCACCCCCGGCCCCGCCTCAACTCCGCCCCTTCCCCAAATCCCCAGCCCTGCCTCCTCCCCCCAGGCTCTCAAGCCTGGGAGGGAGAGAAGGGGAGCAGCGGCGCGCGAAACAACTGTTTCGCGCGCCGCGGCCGCTCGGGATCTCCCCCTCCCTCCCAGGTTTGAGAGCCTGGGAGGGAGGGGGAGACTCCGAGTGGCCGCGGCGCGGGCGCCGCTTCTCCCCCTCCCTCCCAGGCTCTCAAGCCTGGGAGGGAGGGCGAGTAGCGGCGCGCAAACGGCAGCGGAGGTGAGCTAGGGCGGCCGGGGCACATTTTTAGAGGTGGCATTCTGGCGCCGCCCTAAAAATGTGCCGCCCCAAGCACCAGCTTGTTTTGCTGGTGCCTAGAGCCGGCCCTGGGTGGAGGTTGCCTACAGCACAGGGCAAAACTTAACTCATTGATGTTTGCAAAGCACCATGGTCCAGATCCTCAAAGGAATTCAGGCACCTAACTCCCTATTGGAGTTTTGGAGGCTCCTCCCAATTGGAGTTAAGCACCTAAATACCTTTGTGGATTTTGACCCAAGCTCCTCAGATGGAAGGTGCTACAGAAGTGTAAAGTAGCACTAAATGAGATCTGTGTTTCCCTCCCACAGCTTCTCCTGCATGTGACACCAAGAGCAGAGGGCAAAGAGAAGCTGCTGGAAAGTGCAAACGCCTGCAGAAAGAGAGGCTGATGTTATTCGGAGGAGGCTTCATTTATCACAGCCTGGTACACATTATCAAGCAATCTAGATGATGTTTGACAACACGGTTGACCTCCCCCTTCTCCACCCCCACATGCACTGAAGTGGGGAAACAACATGGAGCCTTTCACTGGAAGTGCTGTTTACAAAATACTGTATTTTCTTTCCAAAATTCCACAGCAAGAGGCAGTCAGCATGAACTGGAGCACTTCCTAGGCTGACTTGCTTTCAGTAGAATAAACATAGAGGTTAGACACTTACGCTTATATATATATATATATGCATATCTATCATAAATGTAGTAGTAAAATAACACAGCTGTGCCTGGCTGAGAGCTGAAGGAATGTGGATACTACGAGTAATTAAACGGGGTTAAGTAGTAATATCTTAGAACTGTTGGTTTCCTGGATCCTAGGACAGGGCCAATGTAGCCAGTTGGTCTTCATTTTGGAACGTATTGACTGCTGAACGCTAACATGCAGTGTTGTTGTAGCTGTGCTGATCTAATAACAGATATTACCTCACCCACCTGGTTGAAGTCTAATATGGCAGAGATAATAATGCAGTCATAGCACTGGAGGTTATTGGATGCAGCTGTCCTACAGTGTAGCGTATGGAATTGTATTTCAGTCTTAGAGGCTCCTGGATGCTGTGCTATTACATAGCAGAGGTAACACAGCTCAGTCGTATTACTGTAGAGCCCTACATGCTGTGATGTAATAGACAGCTAGAGTCGGCTCTCACTTTCACTGGTTTTGCGCAAGTGTAACTCAACTGACCTCAGTGGAGTTGCTCCTTATTTACACGGTGGTGTACAGGAGCAGAAGCAGGTCCATAAGGCAGCTGTGTCTCAGTGAAGGGTGCTGAATGCTCCTCTTTAATATCCCAGAGATTCTAAGATGTATCATGTCTCAATGTCACAGGCAGGTGCTGTATAGGCCTGGGGCAATGCTTACAGCATGGCCTTCCATTATCTTCCCTGAAGACTGTACACAGTGAGGGAGGAAAGGGAACCAGTTTCACAGCTATCTGGCACACAGTGCCAAGCTCCTCCGTTTGATCAGCGATACCGGTGTACTCACCCCTTGTCTTTATGTCAATTTTCATTAATTATTTTTATAGCAAGGAAAAGGGAAAAAAACCTCACAATTACATAATATGCCCAGACTACAATGATCAAGAGCAGCAATATAGCATTTTATTACCGTAGCACATGCTGCTATTTGTGTGTTACACACTAAATCAAGGGACTTGATTCTCCTCTTGCTAACCCCAATTTTATACGGTGATGGCAATGGAGTTACTCCTGATTTCCACCAGTTTAAGTGGAAGATGTATCAGAACCAGGGATCCTATCACTATGTTTGTTAGAAATCTTGTGCCTTGTTCTCCTCTCATTTATACCAGAGCAACCCCACTGACATTAATGGCATTGCGCCCAGTTTATGCAAGTATTAGAGAGAGAAGAAACAGGCCACTTCAGTTCAAGAGTCTTCTGTGCCATATCACAATATATTGAGTGTCATTTGGCTTGGAACCTGGGAGGAGTGTCCCCAAATTCCTTCTTGCTGTGATAATGGAAGGGAGTTTGTTACAACAGACTATCAGCTTTTTATGGAGGCCTAAAGGTTTGCCAGGGAGCAGAGAATTTTTGTCACCTGATGCTGCTTCCCCTAAAAACCTAGTTTCTCTGTGGCTGCTGTGAGATGTCTGTGATGCCATGCTATGTTCTAGCATCCTGTTAGTCATTTGTGGTACAGTTTTCAAAATCGTGTGCCTAAATGGACACCGCGTTGTCTAAATCAGGCTGCTGTGCACTCATTTAGATACCTCAGGGTACCTAGACACAGCAGAAAAAACAACCCACGGCAGCAAGTCTCAGAGCCCAGGTCAAGTGACTCAGGCTTGCAGGGCTCACACTGGGGGGCTAAAAATAGCAATGTAGATGTACAGGCAGGCTGGTGCTGGAGCCTGGGCTCTGAGACCCCACCCCCACCCAGGTTTCAGAGCCCAGGCTCCAGCCTGAGACCTGCAGACCCGAGTCAGTTGACCCTGGCTCTGAGCGGTGCTGCTGTGGATCTTTTTTTGCTGTTAGACATACTGTAAATGTCGACATAGGTGCCTATCTTTAGGAAACCAGCGTTTGATAATTGAACTCCCAGTAAGTGCTCTGCAGTTGACAATGTCATTGATAGCCACAGAAGGAAAAAACAAGTTCCATTCTCTCTTTTTCCCCTGCTTTCAAACACTGAAAAACCGAAACTAGAAAATAACTCAAAACTGACAATTTGGGCGGTTTTTGGTTCTTTTCTTTTCTTTTCTTTTCTTTTCTTTTCTTTGAATGAAACAGAAATTTTATGAAAGTGGTAAATTTCCCATTACAATGCTAATTTTAAAAAGGGGCACAGTTTTCACCAACACATTTTTTTGGAGAGACAAATGTTAACCACCTTTATCCCGAGCCATCACTGGGGCCAAATCCACAAAGGAACTAGGATTAATATGTGCATGAAGTATATTTTTGGCCAGTTGCACCTCAGATTCTGGAAGATTAAAGATAACTATCCTGTAGCTAAAATAAAGCTACTTTCAAAACTACAAAATGAAAAACATTTCTTTTTTTCCAGTGAAATGTCTATTGTGGTTCTCATTGCAAATGCACCAAAAAATTATTATATTGTAGAAGCAGAAGGCATAGTGGGCACACCAGGCTACAGACAATAAAAGCCAGGTTGACAATAAAAATTATGGCTGTTTCTTAATACATAGTGGGTGTCTGTGCTCAGCTGTCTTCACAGGCCATCTCATATACCTTCTGAACACAGAAGATCAAGATAATGCTCTAAAGCAGTAAAGAGACACAAAACTGGGGCTATTAATATATATAAGACTTAATTCCAGGTCAGCAGTGACTCCAAGCCATCTGATGGCTTAGTGGCCTGTGGAAATGAGTTGGTGGCCTCAGTCCAGCTTCTAATGGACGTGTCCTCATCACAAAGCTACTGTAACAGATGGCACTTTTGACCCCCTTGCTGGCACACTCAGCAGAGAGGGCAATGAATTAATAAGCACCGAGACTCTCTCACTTCTAGAGATGGCCACTGTAAGTCAGAGCTGTTAGCGTTAGACAGTGAAACAAAAAAATGTTCTTGCCATTTATGGTTTGTTTTGATGCAAAAACTGTCTCAGAGTCTGTTTTTAATTTTTTTCTTCAGGAGCAGACGGGCATGGGCGAGAATGGCTTTAAGACACTTTTTCATACTACCCTCCCCCATGCGGGGACTAGCTAGTGACTAGTCTGTTCTACTGCAAAAGTTAGAGCGGTCTACGCTGCACAAAACCCCAGGGAGCCATTGGGACATAGCCAGGGATTCCTTGGGCTGCTCCTCTGAACTAGAGGCTCAATCTGACACTGAGCTGCTATCCTAGCACTACGTCATCCAGCAAATGATAAGTATTTTCTGTGAAAAAAAATTCATTTACTTTGACTATTTCACTGAGTTGATTAATTAAATCAATCCAAATGAACATTTTCTTTTCATTTCAGTTCAGTTAGAAAATGTTCGTTTTGTTTTGAATAAAAAAAGTTGGTGTCGGTTTTCCCCCCCTCCTTTGTCTTTTTTCCTGTCCCCTTTCCCCCCCAAAATGACATTTTTTTCATTCCTTTTGAAAAGCCATTTTTCATCAAAAAGTATTCTTGACCAGTCTCCATTCAACAGCTCCTCCCTTTTTCAATGGCCTGGGAGATAAGCAACTCACATTTCAGTCTCATGCGTCAACACTGTGATCTGGGCAAAGTCCCCCACCAAAGAGAAAGCAGTGAAGACCCCACACACAAGCTTTGCTTGGCAAATGGACTTTAAGAGAAATTGGGACATTTTCTAATCTCAGTTACTCTGGATTTTCCCCAGTGTAAATCAATGGAGTTATGCTGGATTTACACCAGTACAGCTGGTTTTAGAATGTGAACCAGTGTTGGAGCAGTCAGTGTGCGGCAGTTGGAGCTCCCTTTGTCCATTCTATGCCTGTTCTATGGATAAACACAGGTTTTCAGTTTCCAGGGCTTTGAGTCAAGTGCCTTTCACCTTACTACATTCACTGGAGAAAATGTAAGGGTGAGCAAACCTAGCGGTGAGCAATCCTTGAGCACTATGTACAAAGGTGCAAGCCTGCTGTTCTTGCTGGTGGAGCTCACAGGGTTAAACTGGGGATCATGTTCTTGAAGCCCCCTGGGTTTGCTTTATTTGACTCATCAATCTAACTGAAGCTTTGCTGGCTTCAGATAATGCAGGGATTAACTGGGACAGCAAGACAAACAGAAGCTTGACTATCCACCTAGGTTAGCAGTCCCACCCTTCCACCAATCAACATGCCGGGGCTGATTAATAACAGGGGACACTAAATCTTACTCTGTGTCTGACTGATTTATCACTGAAATTCCTCTTCGGGATTTTATTGTTGGGAATATTGATCAGACATTAAATAAATAGAAAGGAGAGTAAATCATTATCCAGGAGCTAGCCAGGACTGAGTGCATAAGGACTGGTTTCTCGCTCTGACTCTATTTTCCATCTAGAGATGAAGGGGGATGTATTCCATGTATGACTTCAGAGGCTAAACCACAAGGGAGCATCCCTGCAAATGACTGAAGACTTTCCTGATTCTTTAATCTCCATCGTTTCTATTTTTTCTTTTGTCTGAATGAACCTTTCTGCATTCAGCTTTCTCCCTCCACCCAAAGGAGATGTCATCAAAAGCCTTCCCCTCTCCCAGCTCATAGCATGCAGCTACATCATTTTGACATTGTTCATGACAAATGCCTTGATCACACAATCCGATCAAAGCTCAGTCGATGGAAAAATAATGTGCCCTTTAATTTCTAAGGGTATGTCTACACTGGAGTGGGAGGTGTACTTTTCAGCTCAGGTAGACATACCTGGGCTAGCTTGCAGTGGCATGAGCAGTGGGAGGGGCCAGCTACTCAAGTACATACCTTCAGTATCGGACAGGAACATACTTGGCACAGCTAGCCAGTCCCACTGCTCATGCTGGGGCAGCTACACTTCTATTTTTAGCACACTAGCTTGATCAGAGCTAGTGCGGGCATGTCTACGTGAGCTGGAAATTACACCGCCAGCTCCAGTGTAGACATACCCTCAGTGTCTGATTGTCTTCTCCCTTACATCTGTGTCAAGTGGTAGTAATTCCACTGAAGCCAATGGAGTTACTCCTTGTGTAAATTTGACATAAGGGAGAAGACATTCAGGTCCCATAATCTCTAAAAATGTCTGCTGACCTTCAATCTTTCATACCTCACCTTTACACAAATGGCTTTGCAGGGTCTGAAAACACACCGGGCTGTGAGCTATGAGTGTGTGAGGAAGGTAGGAAGCATATTGCATTTTAGGGACATGTTGTTAGCATTCAATATCTGTCACTTTAGGAAAATGGATGCATTGAAGGGCTGATTCTCATCCTCTCACATCAGTGTAAATCAGAAATCACTCCAGTCCAGTAGTGAAATTAAGCTTGTAGAAAACAGTAAGAGGAGCTACAGGCCCACAGGCCCTGTCTCCTATTGGATTGTTTCGCTTAATATTCCCACCATTGCTAATGCTGATCCAGCTTCTCCAGTGACGCCAAGAAACGTATTTCACAGGGTCCGTTCCCACTAGAGCAGGGGTTTTCAAACTGGGGGTCGGGACTCCTCAGGGGGTCGTGAGGTTATTACATGGGGGGTCGTGAGCTGCAGGGCCGGCTCTGGCTTTTTTGCCGCCCTAGGCAAAAAAGCCTCCGGCCGGAGCCGGGGGGGG
>NW_020664447.1:42451553-42501942 GCF_002925995.2 Terrapene triunguis
CCCCCCCTCCAGGTGCCGCCCCAAGCACCAGCTTGGGTGCCTGGTGCCTGGAGCCGGCCCTGGTGAGCTGTCAGCCTCCACCGCAAACCCCGCTTTGCCTCCAGCATTTATAATGGTGTTTAAATTTATAAAAATGTGTTTTTAATTTATAAGGTGGGGTCGCACGCAGAGGTTTGCTATGTGAAAGGGGTCACCAGTACAAAAGTTTGAGAACCCCTGCACTAGAGGACAAAGGAACTGCCCTCTACATTACTTGCAACATTTTGTATCTAAAATGCTGAGCATACACATATAAATTTATGCTCAGGCTATGTACAAACATTGCTACCTCCGCTGTGAGCATGCTGCCTTCATCATTTCGTACTGAGGATTAGTCTCAGGTGCCCATCAGCTGCTACCTTTGGCAGCATATTCACCTGCCTCCTTGCTTCAGGTCTTACCATGCAGAATGGCTGGACTAATGGACAGGCTTGAGTGAAGGTGGAGGGGCTTATTGGAGTCGCTCCGCCTGCTGCTGCTTAGTCTAACTGTATGGTGCTCAGCAATTGGGTCTGTGAGCATGGCTTAATATAGATGGCTCCCATACAGCTGGTGCCTGGGATCAGTAATTAATTCTGCAGGGACTTTTAAGTTTTTTGGGAGTCAGAGAGGGAGTCCCAGAACAGAGGTGGTGACCTCAAAACTTCTGTGCCGAAGTACTGGAAGAAGTTATCATCCATAATGTCCTCCCTGTCATTCCATAACCCTCTGGACACACCAGTTTACAGACTGCCAGCCAAACAAGTGCTCAGATGGGAATGTATATGTCAGCAGTATCTAATGAGTTAAGCCTATACAGCAGGACCTACATATTAAGAACACTCTTGTGATAGCTGCACTCCTGCTCTCATCAAAGACTCTCTTTTCTTTTATGCAATGTACAGAGTTAATAGCTGCAGTAAAACCACTCCTAGTGTGTGGGTTAATGAGGTTTTAATGGAGACTCAGGTGCTCGTGTATAGGTGTTCTGAGGGCATGGAAATGAAGGTCACTGATCTGCAACCAGAGTTCTTCGAGATGGATGCTGCATGATCTCACTCATGGGACTCTCCGACCAGTGCAGCTTGAATGGTAGAACTGTAGCTAGCAGTGTTCATCAGAGCTCTCACATGCCTCCCTTGCTCCTCCCTCAGCGAACATTCCAGGGCGAGGGTATACAAGGGGCTCCAGCTGCCTCAGCTCCTTCCCCAATGATCCCAGTTCTTTGCTAAATAGGACTCCGAGGCAGAGAGGAAAGGTGGATGGGGAGTGTGATTACACAGAGTCCTTCTTGAAGAACTTCAGTTACTAGTAAGTAACATTCATTTCTGCTTTGAGTGTCGTCAATTGTGGGAACTTGGAGTCCTAACTAAATATGGAGTGCAATACTTCCTTGCCAAATTTTGCATCTGCTCTAGATTTTAAAGTCTAATGAGTAATGCTTAGCAAACATGTGGATTGTACTCCATGTTGCTGCTTTGCATTTATCTATTAAAGGAATATGTCTAGCGAATGCCATAGAAGCTCCTTTTGATCTAGTAAAATGAACTCCAATTCTCTTAGGAAGAGGGAGACCCATCAGCAAATGTCTTTAATACACAGTCTAACCCATCTTGAAAGAGTCTGTACTTTATTCCTCTTATCTTAAACAAATTGGGAAATTGTCTAAAATGCTTAGTTTTATCTAAATCAAAAGCTAGAGCCCTTCTAACATCTAGCATATGTAATCTAGCTTCCCTCTCTTGAGTGTGAGGTTTGGGGGAAAATACAGGTAGTATTTTGATTGGTTTATATGAAAAGCTGGCACTACTTTTGGGTAAGAATCTTAGATATGTATGGAGAATTCCTTTATCCTCATGAAAGACAAGGATAAAAGTCCACCATTAGAGCTTATAATTCACTTATGTGCCTTGCTGAAGTAATAGCTATCAAGACTATAGCTATCAATAACTGTCTCAATGGATAAATAGAACAAGGTACAGCTCCACATAGGTTCAAATGGATGTTTCATTAATTGTGTAAGCAGTAAGTTTAAATCCCAAGATGATATAGGATCCCTAACTGGTGGCTATTGATTGTTAAGACTTTTCAAGAATCTTATGACTGCATCATGAATAAAAACCAATTTACTATCCTCAGGGACATGGTATGCTGAGATTGCTGTGAGATGAAACTTGACTGATGACAAAGAGAGACTTGCTCTCTTAAGATTTAATAAGTACTCCAATATGTAAGAATTGGAGTTCTATATGGATCAGCTTCATACATGGAAACCCACAATAAAAATCCTTTCCATTTATAACCATAACATTCTCATGTGGACAATTTCCTTGAATTAATTAGTATATTTTGCACTTCTAGAGAATGAGACCATTCTAACAGTCCCAGAGTCTTATGCCTCATGCAGTTAGGTGAAGCAACTGAAGATCTGGATGATACACCATCCCTTGTTGTTGTGTCAACAAGTCTGATACTAATAGCAGAGTTTTGTTCAGCCTTCTGGACAGGTGAATTAAGTCTGGATACCACTGCTGCCTGGCCCATGCCAGTGCTAACAAAATTACTCTGGCCTTCTCTTGTTTCATGTTGTTTAATACTCTTTGAATAAGGAGGAGTAGTGGGAATGCATACTGGAGCCCTTGACTACAGTTTATCAGAAATGCATCTGATACTGAACCTTTGTCTCTGCCTGCTCATGAGCAGAACCTCTGACGCTTCTTATTGCTGGAGGCAAAAAAATCTTACAGCTGAAGAGGTGTGACACCACTTCCTTCTTCAGTGACCACTCAGATGGTGTGCCAAGGTATTTAGTTTCCCAGATATATGAAGTACTATTGGGTGAATCTCATGTGTTATACACCAGTCCCGAAGAGACATTTCCTCTCTGCACAACTGTAGACAATGGGCTCTTCCTAGCTTGTTTAGTTAATATAATGACGTCATATTTTCTGTCACCACTTGAACCACTTTGTGGCTTATTTGAGGCAGCAATTCTTTTAGAGCCCATCTTATTGATTTCAGCTCCAGAACATGTTTCTTTCCCCTGGTGACAAATGCCCTCTGATCATCAAATTGTTGCCCTAATGAGATCCCCACCCCAATTCCACAGTAGATGCATGTGTGGTAACTGTTACTGTTGCCATGGGGAGATTGAATGGTTTACTCTTCTTTACATTTATACCATATTTCTACCAGTTTAGTGTTAACACCTGCTGTGGAATTATCCATTTTTGATGCATACCATCTATGCCTAGTTTGTAGTTGCGCAGAAATTTGTGCTGTAGTCCCCCTCATTAGAGATAAGTGTGTGGGAAGGGGAGAGGGGTCAATGCTAAAAAAGCTATCAACCAAAGGGAAAAAAAGAGTATTGTCTCTTGTGGGGACTGCAGGAGCAGAAGTACCACTGATTTTATTTTTACTGACCTTTCTTCCAGAAGAAAGGCTTTGGCCACTATGGAGTCCAATATGGCCCCTATGAAAGGAATCCTGTGTTGAACATAGGAGTGATTTTTCTCATTTTATGCTTAGATCCAGATTGATAAAAAGTAAACATATTTGCTCTACATTCCATATAATCTCCCTCCATCATGCCTTTATTAACCAACTGTCTATGTAAGGATATGTTAAAATCCCATTTCCTTAGATATACTGCAATGACAGAGACATTTCGCAAATACCCTGGAAGCTGAGGACAGACCAAAAGGCAGGACTCTCTACTGAAAATGGTTCTCTCCTACCATAAAACATAGGTAACTGCGATGACATAGTCTTATTGAAATATGAAAATACAAATCTTTTAAATCCAAAGCTAAAAACCAATCCTGGAGGGAAAGAGAAGGCATTACAGAAGCTAGAGACCACATTCGTATACTAAACTTTTTTATGAAGTTGTTTAATCTTCTGAGATCCAAGATATGCTGAAGGCTAACATCTTTTTGGGGGATCAAGAAACAATACAAATAAAAGCCTCTCCCTTTATGCTTGCAAGGGACCTCTTCTATTGCCCCGATTGTAACAGGTAATAAACCTTTTCCCTCAGCTGATTCTCTTGAATTGCATACCGGACCGAGGGTGGTGATGGGAGGAAGAAGGGTTTTTACCTGTATGGAGTAACTGCATGGAATAATCTCTAGAACCCACCTGTCTGGTGTTATTGATTGCCATTGATGGTAAAAGTGGGACAGGTGATCTCCAAATGGGTGGGGGTACAAGTATCTAATAGGACAGGACTGAAGCTCTATGTCCTCAAGTTAAATCTGCAACCTTGAGGAAAGTGCAGAAGACATCATAGACGTAGACTTCCCCTTATTATTACAAACTTTAAAAGATGTCTTCTTTTGCTGATATTGAAGTTGCGGTTGATAATAATAATTCCTTC
The DNA here is from genome assembly GCF_002925995.2 of Terrapene triunguis. Classification (NCBI taxonomy): domain Eukaryota; kingdom Metazoa; phylum Chordata; order Testudines; family Emydidae; genus Terrapene; species Terrapene triunguis. Next base: position 42,455,950 of record NW_020664447.1, read on the forward strand.
TCTGATAGAAGTAAAGAGTGGATGAAAAATGTGTGTATTGTCTCTGATACCTAACTAGCAGAAGAGATGATGACCACTTAGTTGTAGAAAAGCCCCTCAAAGATCTAGCTGTAGATCTTACATTTTTCATTTTCCCCAGAACTTTACCCACTGATCTACTAAATAACCTGTCTCCTTCAAACAGAAAATCTTCCATTCTCATCCTCATCTGGAAGGAAAAGCCACTGATCTCAGACAAGCATGCCTTCTTAAAGAAATAGCTGAGGCTATTGTTCTGGCTGAAGCATGAGACGAATCAAATGCTGCCCTCAACTGATACTTAGCAACATTCTGCCATTCTACCAAAAAAGCATTTGTTAACCTTCTATGCTCCTCAGGCAGAGTATCCATGAAAGATAATATCTTTCCTCACAGATGATACTGATATCTCACCATCACAGCTCGATAGTTCACTATTCTCATACCTGAAGTCGCTGAGACAAATACCTTTCTTACAGAAACAACCAGTCTCTTCCCTTCTTTATCTGAAGCAGTAGAATGAATTTGTTCATCCTTTGATCTGTGCATTTTGCAGCCTCTAATCCAGTGAATTAGGAGAAGGATGAGTATAAAATATAGCAAGGCCTTTCTGAGGACATTGGTAAAGTGTCAGCTTTTTTTTGACATCAGCTGACTTGATGAAGATGCATTCCAAATTGTTTTTGCTGGTAGAGACAGTCCTTTCAATAAAGGAAGTGTAGCTCTTTGTCTGGTAGCTGCTCATAAACTATCAAATACAGAATGTGAATATTCCATAGTAGAAATCAAAGGAATCTCTAATGTTCTTGTAATCTGACCCACTAGTTTGTAGAAGATCAGTCAATCCTGCACTGTCATCTGGAAAAGTTAAGTCCTCAAAGTGTGGATCTGACTCTTGGATCTCCACTAATTCCTCTTCCTCTGATAAAACATCTCTTACAAATGTAGGAGATCTATCAGGACTCTGATGGACCACCAGATCTGGCTCCTTCGGATCCAAAGTTTGAATGTCTTCATGGTAACGAGTCGGTGAAGGTGTATTACTATACGTAGGAATATCCTGGTAAGGTATAAGAGAAGGCCCAGGAGACCACCTAAACCAAGATGGAGCTTGCCACTCTGGCCAAAACTCCATACTCAGATCTGGTTGAAAATATCTTTGATCATAAGGATCCAGAACAAGCAACTAAGCCTCCTTATAAAATCTCTTCTTCAAATCCACTGTCTGATCTGGAGCCATTCTCAGTTCCAAGGGAAGTGTAGATAGTAACCTTATGGGCTGAATGAAAGATAATGGAGAAAAAACTTCTGGAGATCCAGAGTGATTATTAGGAGGTGAAGGTATGGGAGAAATCTTAACCTCTTCTATTCTCCTTCCCCGCTCTGGAGGACTATCTATTTGAATTTGTGCCAGTAAACTCTCTGCTTCCTGTTCCAATGACACCCATGGATTCATCACCAACCAAACTGGAGACAGATCTGGTGGATGAATCTGTGCCATAACCATTATCTGTTGCTGTACTGTATTGGAACTGGTCCTCAGATCGTTATTAGTTGAATCCCTATCCTTAACCTGCCTAACAGATAGTTTCATCTTCTCTCTCAGATCCAGCTCTTCTGGATCCAAAACAATCAAACATTTGAAGAGCGTCTCCTGGTTTTAGACCAAGAGAAACTCAGGCTAGGTTTTCCTTAAATATATCCAGATCTCATGGGTCTTTTTCTTGTGGATTGGCTCCTGATAAAGAAGCCAGCACCAACAAGGATGGAACCTTTGTAGCAGTGGTTAATTTGTAATGAAAGAGGTGTCTGGGGCTCAAGCAATTTTTTTACATTCATAACTGATACAGCAAGCCCAGAAGTGCTGGGGCTATGAACCGCCAAGCCTAGAGCTGCCGGGGCTCAGCCCTGGTAAGCCCTGGCACAAATTAAGCATTGCTTTGTAATCACTATAACAGCCTTGCCCTTCTCTCGTGGATTGGATCTAGAGACAGAGTTCAAAACCATTGTATGTTGAGGTATCTTGATATTTGAAGCCTTCCCACTTCCAGATCCCCCAATGTGTGGCACCAAAGATGAGGATTAACTTTTTCCTCCTCCAGACTTGGTTGGAGCTGTTGCTTGTCTCGGAGGCTCATTAGAGGTTTGCTGTCTCTCAGTTCCAAGTCACTTGGCTGACAGAGCTTCCTGGAGTAAGATGGCCTGGAGGCTGTTCCGTCTTTCCATCTCCACTCGCGTCATGCAGGTCAAGCAAACTAAGCATTCTAAAGGGGAATGCCCTTTGCCCAAACATAATAAACATCTTGTATTTGTGTTGGACACCAGAAACACAGCTGGGCATGAGATGCATCTCTTAAATCTGGGCTTTTTGGTCTTTGGTTCCACCATCACAGCACCAAAGACTTATTTTTTAAGTTAAATCGAACATTATAACTAAACCAACTATAAAACTATAGAATAATCATATGGATCCAGTTGGAGCAATTTCACCTTCATCCAGCTGGTCACAATTGGAAGGAACTGAGGTGGCTGGAGTGCCACACCCCTTTTTAGACCCTCATTTTAGAACGTTTGATGTTTACTGCGGAAAGGGGCAAGGGACGCTTATGAGCGCTCCAACGAACACTGCTAGCTAAAGTTCTACTGTTCAAGCTGCAGCAGTCAGAGCATACCATGAGTGGGAATATTCAGAGGACACTTGAAGAAGAAGAGGGGATTAATGTAAAGGCCAGCTTTGTTATGCATTTAAAAAAAAACAAGATAGCCTAGAGGTCCATTTGCAAGAATGGGCAAGCAAAGCTGTCTCTGTGATTTGTGTGCATTTACTGTACACATTAGGCATGCACCTAGCCAGTTGTTGTCATGTGCAGTGCCACATTTGCATGTAGTTGTCAATGCAAGTTTGTGTGTGCATTTTTTATGCACACAGTTATCCCACTACTTTTTGAAAATTCAGCCCTATGTGTTTCACACCTGACACTGTTTTCTCCTTGGGCTAAATTCTCACTTACTTCAGTTGGAGCGGGATTTGACTTCTTTGGTCATTTGTTTGTAGAATTATAGTTTTCTTCCATGGAATGCAGACAAACAAATTCTGCAGTCAGTTACAACACCATAACTACTCTGAGGTCTCTTGGAAACTGATTCTCCTCCCACACCGGTTTTACACTGGTTCTACTCCATTGACTTCACTGGAGTTACTCTTGCTTTACACGGATGTGAAATCAGAATCAGTCTCCTTCGGTAAAATTTTCTAAAGCACCTACGTGTCTTAGGAGCGTAAGTCCTATTTTCAAAAGCGACATAGTAGGAAAGTCATTGGGACTTGGGCTCCTAAGTCACTGAAGCACTTTTGAAAATTGTACCCCTGGTGTTTAGCAGTTCATAGAAAATCATCATGATTATTGATGGAAACAGAAACTCAGTTCATGGGGGGAAAGATATTAGGTATGAGGAAATATATTGAGGAATTGAGGAAGTGGAAAGTCATTGATTGTTAAAGGTCAACAAGGGCTCCAGTAATAGGAAGAAAAATTGTCAGTCAATTCTTCAACACTTCCCCCCTCTTCCTCATCGTCAGCTATTGTAATTCAGAATATACAGTATGCACCATTTTTCTCCAGTTAAGCAGGAAGATTTTACAGCCTCACAACTTGTGTCAGCCTGAGTATCTGTTCACATTTTGCAGCATGGAAGAGCCCTGCAACTAGAAGATTTTGATGAGCTTAGCTTTCAGTGATTACTTTTACCCCTCTCTTGCTCTCTAATCCATGGTTTTATATTCAGCCACAGCAGGTGTGGGTGGAATTTTCTGTCCCTGAGTTTTATTGCTTGCTTTAGTGGCTGACTAAGTTAATATAGTACTAGACTTTTACCTCTGGTGCCATGAGCCAGTCTGTGAGATAGATCTAAGCACCCTACTCTTGGTGCAGACTCACAATGCATAGGACCAAATCCTGCTTTTTACTCAGGAGAATTCACTTCAGGGGCAATTCTTGTGTGAATTAAAGGGGGATTTGGCTCGTAATTAGAAGCCTTTCCCTAGTAGGGGTTGGAGGATTATAGTGTGGATCCTGCATCCCTTCTCATCCACAAAGAGAGAGAGAGAGAGGTCAAAAGTCCCCTGTGATCATTATTGAGGTCATTAACTCAGTGTAACTTAGGGTACAGACATTTGCTATTAGGGATGCTCATGACCTTGTGGATTAATAGATTTCAATTTTCATCCCTGGCAAGAACTTCACACTCTGAATGCAAAACCAGCCTCGTCACTCTGCTAAAACTGATTGCATGAAGGCCATCTCAGTGAAATGCTCTGGGAGGCCTGAGACTGCTTTAAATTACATTGGGGACTGAACCAGCTGTTACACTGGCCAGGGATCACCACAGCATGGCAGCATTCTGCGCATACATCCTCCTTCTGGGTATGCCGCTAATGCCCTCCCTACTCTTGGGTGGCTTGGAGGAGGTGATGTAGAGACAGTTATGTCAGCTAGGCATTCCCCATGATGAGTGGATCCTCAACTGCTTTGTTAGGGCACCTTACAGTCTCTTTGCACAGCAGGATCTGACCTGGGAGGCTATACCAGTGCACAATTAGCATCAGATCAGAATCAGACTTCTACTTCTTTGCCACCTGCCCCTCCTTTATGACCAGTTTGCATATAACATGTAATGTTAGAAACCTGCCTACATCACTGCTGAATCCGGGCCAGGTATTTTCATGGGAATTGCATTCACTCACTCAGGCTACATTAGGCCAATTGATTTTGATATGGCATTGCTGGTGTAAATCAGAGAAGAGCTTGGCGCAGTGGAATTTGCATGTGTGTAACGGATAGCAGAACTGGGCCCCTTTTGCTTGATCCTACAGCCATTTATGGTGGTTTCTTGGAACTGTAACTCAATTGGCACAGTTCTCTGGATGTGGCCAAAGAAGGCACAGCACACTCAGAAGGGTAGAGCTGGTTGAAATTTTTGGAGGTGAAAAATGTTTTCATTGAAAGATGGGGTTTCAGTGACAACAGGTCATTTTGATCATATGATATAGATTGGAGGACAAGTGCTACTAATAATAGTAAGGCCCAGATTTTCCTGGATGTGATAGCTGGCAGATTTCTTCACCAAATAGTCACCAAACCAACAAAAGGTGATGCCATTTTAGATTTGGTATTGATGAGTAGTGAGGACCTCATAGAAGAACTGGTTGTAGGGGACAGCCTTGATTTGAGTGATCATGAGCTAATTCAGTTTAAACTAAATGGAAGGATAAACAAAAATAGATCTGCAACTTGGGTCCTTGATTTCAAAAGGGCAAGCTTTAAACTGTTAAGGGAATTAGTTAGTGAAGTGAACTGGATGAGGAGCTCAAGGATCTGAATGTGGAGGAGGTTTGGAATTACTTTAAGTCAAAGTTGCAGAAACTATCTGAAGCCTGCACCCCAAGCAAGGGGGAAAAATTTGCAGGGAAAAGTTGCAGACCAAGCTGGATGAGCAAGCATCTCAAACAGGTGATTAAGAAAAGGCAGAAAGCCCACAACGAATGGAAGATGGGATGGATCAGCAAGGAAAGTTACCTCTGGGAGGTCAGAAAGTGTAGGAGTAACGTGAGAACTGCCAAAAGCCAAGCAGAGTTGGACCTTGCAAAGGAAATTAAAACCAATAGTAAAAGATTCTGTAACCATATAAAGAAAACAAGGAAAGAAGAAGTGGGACTGCTAAGTATTGAGAATGGGGAGGAGATTAAAGATAATCTAGACATGGGCCAACACTTAAATGAATACTTTGCCTGAGTTTTTAATAAGGGCAATGAGGTACTTGGGGGTAGTGGCAGGGCGGCTAATGGAAGTCAAACTCAAACAGCGTAATGGAACTAAATCAGGAGGCCCGGATAGTCTCCATCCAAGAATATTAAAGGAACTGGCACATGAAATTGCAAACCCAGTAGCAAGAATTTTTAATGAATCTGTAAACTCAGGGGTCACATCCTGTAACTAGAGGATTGTTAATGTGGTTCCTATTTTTAAGAAAGGGGAAAAAAGTGATCTGGGAAACTACAGGCCTGTTTGTTTGACCTCATTTATATGCAAGTTCTTGGAACAAATTTTGAAAGAGAAAGTACTTAAGGACATAGAGGTAAATGGTAACTGGGATAAAATACAACATGGTTTTACAAAAGGTAAATCGTGCCAGTCCAACCTGATCTCTTCTTTTTTGAGAGCTGGTTTTTTTGGACAAAGGAAATGCAGTAGATCTAATCTACCTGGATTTCAGTAAGGCATTTGATACAGATCCACATGGGAACTTATTAGTTAAATTGGAGAAGATGGGGATTAATATGAGAATTGAATGGTGGATAAGGAACTGATTAAAGGGGAGACTACAATGGGTCATGCTGAAATATGAACTGTCAGGCTGGAGGGAGGTTACTAGTGGAGTTCCTCAGGGGTCAGTCTTGGGACCAATCTTATTTAACACTTTTATTAATTACCTTGGCACAAAAAGTGGGAGTGTGCTAATAAATTTTGCGGATGATACAAAGTTGGGAGGTATTGCCAATATGGGGGAGGACCAGAATATCATACGAGAAGATCTGGATGACCCTGAAAAGTAGAGTAACAGAAATGGGATGAAATTTAATAGAGCAAAGTGCAAGGTCATGCACTTAGGGACTAAAAACAAGAATTTTTGCTATAAGCTGGGGACTTATCAATTGGAAGTGACAGAGGAGGAGGAAGACCTGGGTCTATTGGTTGATCACAGGATGACTATGAGTCGCCAATGTGATGTGGCTGTGAAAAAGGCTAATGCAGTCCTAGGCAAGGTGTTTCCAGTAGAGATAGGAAAGTGTTAGTATCAGACTAGCAGAGACCCTGAGGTTTTTTTGCCTTCTTCTACAGCATGGGACAAGGGTCACCTGCAGGTTTAAACTAGTATAAATGGTGGATTCTCTGTAACTTGAAGTCTTCAAATCATGCTTTGAGGATTTCAGTAACTCAGTCAGAGGTTACGGGTCTATTACAGGAATGGGTGGGTGAGGTTCTGTGGCCTGCAGTGTGCAGGAGGTCAAACTAGTTGATCATGATGGTCTCTTCTGGCCTTACAGTCTATGAGTCTTTGAAAAAAAAATGTTGTCATAGAATTTATTAATTAATTTTCAATGAAAATTTTCAAATTTTTAAAAAAGTACTACGATTTTTCATTCAGAATTGTGGGAAAGGCTTACTTTCTTTTTTTAACTTTCTCCTTCCCCTCACCATGCCTTTTTTCCAGTGGGGAAAAAAGGAGGTGGGGGGAGTAAAAAAGTGAGATCAAATGGGGAGGTGTGAAAATTTGAAATGAAATTTTTCCAAAGGAAATGAAAATTTTCATTTCAAATTTTTCATTAAAAAAAATGGAAAATGTCAAAGGAAACAAAACTTTTTAAAAATTCAAAAGATAAAACAAACTACTCTTGAGGAGGAGGTTGCAAAGATGGGCCGGCTCTCCACCAAGCTGGTCTCGTAGGGAAACCCCAACAATTTCCCTGGCATAGGAAGGCTCCAACCACACCCCCTTTCTCCTAGACAAACCCCCTTTCCTGGCTGCAGGAAAGGGAGGTAGCATAGGAGCCATTACTCTGTCTGTAAGCTACTGAAGGATTCCCCCTAACCTGGGCCATTAACTTACTCCTGAGTTACTCGTGATTTACAGTGGTGTGACAGCAGAATCATGTCCTACATATACAGGGCCAGATGCTCACCTGGTGAACACTGGCATAGCTCCACTTATTTCACGACTAGTGTAGATGGGGCTTGAGAGGGCAAAACTGCAATAGTCACTGTTTTTGTGTGCATGAAAGCAAATGTAGCAAACAGTTAAAAGGACCATTTGAAGATTATATGGCCTTAAAGCTACCCTACAGTGACAGCAGCCTTGGTTTGCAGATCTCTACTTAAGGAATCCTTGAAATGAATAGATATGTTAAATTGCTCATTGCTACAAAACCAAAAGGATCCCAATGAAAGTGCAAAAAATCTTCCATACTAACGTAGTCATACCTGTGTTAAGGGTCACGCACTAACCACAGTCGCTTGTCTCAACAGCCAATAAAATCTCAGTCTCCATGAGAGATCCTCAGTATTAATTACTTTATATTGTGTGGTAGCCACCTATTACAACTATAAGGAAAATAGTAGTCCCTTGGGTGGCTGTTATTAACAGATTTCACTATATTTGTTTTCTTGAGATCCAGTCAGTCAATCGATTGGACAGTTTGACATCTTCCCCATATAGGTTTGAAGATGAGTTTGCAGGACACTCCAGCTGGTAACCATGATTATAAAAGTAGGCTTCATTGTGATAAATATTCTTGTGCCCTTTATTTTTTATCCAAGAATCTTTCCTGGGTGAATCTTAAAAAGTTTGGAGTCTTACCTCAGTTTGGTTAAACTTAACCCAGAAATCAAGGGCCAGATTCTCAGGTGACGTTCATCCAAAGTCAACGGAGCTATGCTGAGCCTTTAAGAACACAGTATTTGTCCATTCCGTCCGGTATCCTGTCTTTGGCAATGAATGGCCAATGATGCTTCAGGAAAACATCTTCTCGTAACCCCTACAAACCCAGTCATGGGCCAGATCTTCTGCTGCTGAAAGATTATTTTCAGCTCTGTTGACTCTGGTTGAACAAAAGGACTTCAATGAAGATACATCAATTTACACCAGGTGAGGATCTGTCCCAATGAAACTAGCCAATTATACAAAGGTACATGGGGGATGGGGATAGACTTCCTTCTTGACGTGAACAGGTAATTAGATCAGACATTGAAGTGTGAGATTTTTATTACCCTTATTTTAACTTGCACAGCTACTGAACAAATATTAAACTTTCTCATAGTATTTTGGTACTTCCACTTCTGGTGCCAGCTGAAATCAGGAAGTGCAGGAGTAGGTGGAAACCTATAAATCCTGGAATCCTTAAAGTTACACCTACAAAACGGAATGGCTGTCAAGGCTGGTTAATTTTACAATCTAGCTGCTTTGGCAGTGTCATTCCAGCTATTCCCAGAGCCTGTGCACCTTCCCACTGACCTCACCAGTGATGCTCAGATCCTTACAAGGAAGTAAACAAAAGGGACTCATGGGGGCTCTTTTTCCATAGAAACAGAGGGGAAAATGTCAATGTTTGCCAAGTGGTAAAGGACAAAATCAGTGGGGAAGGAAATTTTATTGTCGCATGTTCAAAGGGGATGTTAGAAACAACAGAGAAAGGGGGGGGGAGAACTCTACAGAAAGAAGTCCCTTTAAGCAGTATATCAAATACTACTAATAATGCATTATCCTTTGAGCGCTACATCGAACATGATGTGATGTTTACATCAACAGTGGCCTGAGCAACATTTTAAATGCAGTACAATCCTCTTTACTGCAAGGGTTTCAGAGACTTCTGAAATCCCAAAGCTTTGGAAGAACAGAGTTTTGGATAGACGGGGAAGCAATATATTGTGTGCACTGATGCTGGAGGGTGTAGCTTTCATTAACCAGGTGTTTCAGTTAAGTAGGGTTTGGTGTAATAAAGACAAGAAAGCTTCTTTAAAAGAGCTGCTGTGGCGAGAAAGAGCCATGTGACTCTATTGAGTTCTACAGAGTTGCACCCAGTTATCCCGAGGTTCATATTCTCAGCTGCACTGAGCTTCTGCAAAAAGGAGCTGGTTGTGGCCTGATTTTTGTGGTGTATTCTATGCCAGCCCTGGTCTTGGAGTATCTCAGTACAGCCTGTGGGCTGCTTTAAGCTATGCCAGCTGGCCATAGTCCCCACAGGGTCATGCACAAGCTGGGGATAGCATGTCCTGGCCAAGCCCTCTTCCCATCTATTTGCATAAGAGTATGAGTTTACCCTGGACTGACATTTCCTTTTAGCCTTGCTCACAGCCTGTTGTGTAGTTGGCTGTCACCCTGCACCCAAGAAAGTGCCTACAATCGAGTGGTAAAGATATGTGCACATAGTCTGTAAAGCACTTCTAGTCAGGTGAAAATACATAAAGATTCATTAAGATGAACTGGAACTAGCATCCTTCCAGGGACTTTAGGCTAAATGCAACCATGGCAGGGGATCCGCAGGAAAAAGAATTAGCCGTTGTCTATAGTGGGTTACAGTCCCCTATACAATGAGGGGTGGGGGCTGGCTGATCCATTTGAGTAGTCTTTCATCCACCACTGCATACTGTTGTAATCATAATGAATCCTCGATACACAGTGGGCTCAATCCGGCCCTCCGATACACATTTGTCACTGCATATCTGACAGCTGGTAATTTGAGATATCAATGCCAATTCGTTTTCTGTTTAGAACTGCAATGATTTCTAGATATTGGTCACACATTGCAGCCATCAAAATTATTTTAAATGGCAAGACCAGCACGAAACCCCCCTTCCTTTCCAGGGGAAATGAGTGCCAGTGTGATACACTCACCGTGGACAGGAACACAGCTTTCAAAACTAGAACAATGGCTGGGGGAGGGGAGCTGGCATCACAAATCCCCAACTCCAAACAGGAAACACTCTGCATGTCTTCAAAGGATTTATAAACACTGGAAGCTGAGCAGAATTCAAGAGAACAGCTACGGCAGGACAAATTAATTTGTCCAAAAGCTGCACATACAGTCACTGGAGCAGAATTTTTGAGGCCGTCATATATCCTGTTTTCCTTACAATCACACACACAAGCAAATCGTAAAGCTGCACCTGGTATAGCAGGACTTTGCTAGTGGGTTTCTTCACAACAGAAGCCATTTTGGTCCATTGAAACCCAGGATGGGCCCAAGCCAGAACACCACATCTAAATGTCTTTGAACTTTGAGGAAGTTCATATCCTAACTCATTGGCTCTGACCCATTTCTAAGTAAAGCACTGCATGGCTGGCACCAGGTACTACTCTCTGTTTTCCTCATAGCAGCCTCCACTAGTGTTCCTGGTTTGTAGCTGAACCAGTTCAAATGAAACACAGGCTGACCCAAATCTTAGAACCAAACCTATTTTTGAGATGTGAAAAAATTACAAATTTTAGTTAACTTTATAGTTCAGTTATTTTTCATTTCCACCTGCGTCTACATTTCCTGGATCCTGCTGGGAGGTGAAGCTACAAAACACCGAGTGAGAGACTGTTTGGGTGAGCTTTCCACTCATGTTTTACAGTCACCAGATAATATCACTAATGCTTTGCATCCCTGTCATCCAAGGATCTCAGAATACTTTGCAGACTGTAATGAATTAACCTGTACCTCACCACTGTGAGATACGTGTAACCCTTCTGCCAGAAGCAACAGAGGGTCCTGTGGCACCTTTAAGACTAACAGATGTATTGGAGCATAAGCTTTCGTGGGTGAATGCCTGCGTCTGACGAAGTGGGCATTCACCCACGAAAGCTTATGCTCCAATACATCTGTTAGTCTTAAAGGTGCCACAGGACCCTCTGTTGCTTTTTACAGATCCAGACTAACACAGATACCCCTCTGATACTTGACCTTCTGCCAGGTGGAGCCAGCAGCAACCAGGGCTGGGTTCAATATCTAGGGGATCCTATCCATTGATACAACACAGAACCAGCTCGAGCCCCCACCCAGTGACCTGGGAAATTTACACACCACCCCTGGGTGCCTCTGCGAGGCAATACTTCCCCACTCGCAAGTACAGCGTCTAAGTGTAGAAAAGAAACTTTTAATAAAAGGAGGGAAGTAACTCAGCGTTAATTTGGAAAAAAACACCGCAAACAGGATTCATAAACATAAACCATTAGTAAAAGACCCACCCCCAAGTAAGTTGGGCAGTGTCCTTTCCCCCTCAGGTTCTTAAGTCCAGCAACCCCAAAGTCCCTTTCACGTGCCTGGCCCTTCTCTGCACCCCACTCACAGTTGCTGTCCTTGGTCAGTGCAGATCCAGAGTTCAGAGGTGCATCTGCAGAGTTCACCTCCCCTCCTGGGTGGGGTAAAGAGGTACCTTACTCGCTATGCTGCTTGGGCACTCGCTCGCCGTCCCTCTCTACCAGCCACCCTGCTGGCTGTTCCTGCCGGCTGCCTGCTCACCACTCTTGCTACACCTCTCCACCAGCCACCCTGCTGGCCGCGGGCTCACCGCTCTTGCCGCGCCTCTCCACCGGCCGCCCTGCTCACTGCTCTTGCCGCGCCTCTCCACCAGCCACCCTGCTGGCCGCTCATCGCGCCTCTCTGCCACACCAGCCATTCATTCACCAGCTGAGTGTCAGTCGTCTTCTGCTGCCACCTGCCTCTCTCTCTGACCTCTGCACATCAGTGTCTTAGCAATTTTCAGCTCTTTGCAGGCTGGGCAGAAACACTGCCCCATATCATGTGATTTCAGCTCTCAGTGGTTTTTAGCTCTTGGCAGGCAGGGCAGAAACACAGTCCTACCAGAACTGATTTCAGCTCTGATTGGGCATTTAACACAACAAAGAGGCTCCTAATGAAGCCTATTTAGCTCTATTCTTTGAACAGTGGGAATGAACAGGTTAAACCAGTCTAGGGAGAACCCTTGATGAGGGTGTGCAGCCTCCTGGCTAGGGATACCTGTCCCCACCCCTCTTACTTTCACAGGGCTCTGACATTCGAGCCCCTGGCTTAACGAGGTTCTTTCAACTAAGGTTGGCCCCCTCATTTGGGACAGGTTAAGCACAGTCCTGCTTTCCTGTATTGCTACAACAATTACAACATTGGTACCCATATTTCACTACCCCTGCATTCAGTAGTAAGGTGATTTGTACCCAATACCAGCCAAAGTTGATCACTTTGACACCACTGTATCTGCTGAATATGTAAGTAGAGCAGGAGCAAACTGTATTTACATAAACACACCCAAGTCATTCTCCCTCCCAGCTACCTGTCAGGGAAGCATTCATGCAGACCCGTATTACTATTCCCATTTTACAGATGGGGAAATGGAGGCAAGAAATGATAATTTGGCTTGCCAAAGGTCACATTGTGAGTAAGAACCAGAGCTGGAAATAGAATGCAGGATTCCTGAGTCCCAGATAACCAACTGAACAGCTATGTGCTTGCCCAAACCAGCCTAAAATATTTTTTTAAATGAGTGTGACTAATAATAATAAATAATGAATGAATCTCTGCCATAAAATGTTCCCGCCTGCAACATGGCAATGGAAGGCTAAATATCCAAAAGGGTCTCAGTCTGGCCTCTGAAATTACACCCACAATCCTTCACATCTAAATTGGGTTATTGGACACCTGATTCACAACTGCGTTACTTGGGTTTTACATTGGTGTAATTCCATTGAAATCAGTGGGGCTGCACTGACATAAAGCTGTGATCAGTTCCATTCTGTGCATGTGCAAATCTGAGTATGCACAAGCACATGGGACATGAAAAATTGTGGATATAATTTTAGAAGACACTTTTGAACATCTGGCCCAAAGGTCTGTGATTTAGGACAGCAGGATGTCCTGTAAATAGAGAGCCTGCTCATGCTCTCCAAGTCCTTACTGAGGCCAAACTCCCACTGACTTCAGTCTTTTTTGGCCTCAGGAAACGGTGTGGGACTGAGCTCATTATCTTTGTTTCTTAGTTGATTATCTGCTCTTGCTGCTCACTCTCTACCTGAAACCTGGTGGCATCATAATAATCTCCACATTAACCAACTGCAGTGTCAAAAACACAGGAACATAATTTGTGGTGCAAAAGCTTGTATCTTTAAGCAAAGATCCCATTTTCAATTTGACGGTGAACAGGGACCTTGACTTACCTTATTTCCGTATGGCATCTTGTACACCAATTGTGCTGTATAAGCAAATAACAATCACAATAATCAGGCACATGGCCTTAGAAATCCGAGATGGACTCAAGCAGCCAAGTTTTGACCCTCATCCAAACTTTCCAAGAGTTCTGAGTTGAGAATATGTCTTTTGGTTTGGCCCATTAGAGAAATGGTGATGCCCTTGAAGATTGGATCCAGATCTAACTCAGGTTCCCCATCAGTTGAAGAGGTTTGGATTCAGGTGTTGGTTTGGGGGTCATCTCTCGTACTAATTCAAATGAGGGCTAAGAAAGGCATATTTAGAAGATATAGAACATATGGGATTGTTTGAGGCATCCTCCTCCATTGTTTCAACTAACTGGTTTGGTGACACAGTAAGTACTATCCCTTGATCTCTTGGTGCTTTGCTGGATCTCAAGCCCAACTTTCAGTGCTTGGCTTCTGTGTTTTTTCCCTGTCTGTTTGTTTGAAGAGGTGTCTCTTTTTTTACTTGTTCTTTGGAGGGGGGAAACTATTATTGTTGTCTTTGTGTTGCTGCAGTATAATGTTCCAGGATTCCTTCATTCCCAGCTGCTGGATTCAGAAAGCTTTTCCTTTTTAAACTTCCTGTTCACACAGGGTGGGGGTGGGAAGTGGGGGAAGAGGGGGGAGGTTAGGCATTGAATAAAAGGAATTAACCATTTCCCTTCTCTGACCTTTGGGAATTTCCGTATGTGAAAGTTGCAGCTTGTGTGTCTAAGAATTATTAATGATGGAACGTTACTGAATGGATGTGAGACAGAAAACCAGAGAATGCTCTCTCTACAGGGCTGGGGGAAGGGAGGGCAAGGGGGAGAGATTAGAAGCAGGAAGAATGAAATATATAGAAGGATACATATTTTGTAGTAATAAGAACTTCTTAGCTTGCCAAAGATCTGAGCGTGTTTGTGGATTCCATCTGCCGTGCCATATCTCAGCGTCTGCTCTCAGTGCAGAGCAAGGAGAAGCCTGGGAAATACATTTCTGTGATTATCTCTCATGACTCACTCCTTCGTCTTAGAGGGTTTCCATCAGCATGTCTTGGAGAATTCTGTCATTCATATAGATCCCTCCAAGGCAAAAAGCCATCCCAGCTGAAGTTAGAATTGTGTTTATATTGTATATTGTGCTACCTCTATCCAGACCTTTAAAAAATTCCCCCATTTAGAACAGTGGTTAAATTAATAAGAATGACCTAGTCTTTCTTTATTACTCTCCCCATCTTCCTTAAACAACCTGTGCATGGTCTAAACCACCCATATTTTCTTGGCACTACACAAAAACATGCATACTCATGCAAACTTGCCCCCCCAAACAAACAAGTGCACACATTGAGATACATAAACACGCACCCTCACACACATGCACACACTCATGCTCCTATGTGTACATACACGGACATGCAATCCCAAACAGGTGCACACATATACTTATGCATGGAGCTGCATGCACACAAACTGGTTCACACATGTGCTGACAGCCTTAGGCCTAGGCAACCTAGATAGTCCTGGGCCCTGCTCTTTCAGCGGTCCTATGCCACTCCCTACCCAACCTGCCAAAGTAGCATTCCTTGTCTGAAGTCCTCTCTGACTCTGGCATCAGTAGGCCAGAGCAGAGAAAGGAAGGTTGCTTTCTAGTAACTGGAGTTCTCTGAATATATTATTTGCCCATGCAGATCCATCCTGTAGGAGTCGTGTGCCATAGCTCAGGTGTCATAGCTCATAATTCCCAGAGTAGGTAGCTGGAGAAGCAATTCCATGTGGGAGGGTGAATTCTCCAACTGCGCCCCACCTTTGCCCCACTTAGAAAGTTGTGATTTGGCTCCATCTTGTGGGAGGTTCACCAGAAACCACTGAGCCTCACAAACCAATGAGGGGAGCTTTAAGGATTAGCTGGCAGGCAGGAGGTGGTAAAGCCAGGGTGAGGTATGTGCTTAGGGAGAGTGAAATGGACAGGGCCTCACACATGTTACTTTGAGTAGGGCACCACAGAACCCAGTGCTGGCTCCATGCATATACAAACAGACAATGCACATGCACACACATTCACTGCAACTAATGAGAACACTTGCTGAACCTCAGGCAGAGACCCTTTGCACTTACAGGAACAGATCCTCTGCTGGAGTCAACAGAACTACCCGGATTTACATTAGCTGAGGATCTAATGCACAGTGTAGTTGTGAGCATTGACCCATGGAGCCATTCGGGACACGTCACTATACAGAGCTCCAATCTCTCACTCATCTAACAAATCATTACAGAGAGAGTTCCTAATAATAATAAATAATATCATAATGATGAATAATTCCTATTCGCAATGATTTGTAGGGCTCAGAAGACAAAGTGTTGACCTCAGAGGGACCTTCACTGTATGCCATTGTTGTAGTACTGTCTAGCCAATCTCTTCCTTCTAGGTGTTTAACATACTGTACACCTGACACGATTAATTTGGGAGTACAGAACCCTCCTCATGCACTGGGGCGATGGAGCCAGGTTGAGGGAAACTTTATTGTCTACATGAGACAAGAGGACAGGTGTTCCTAGGAGAAGAAGCCATCTTCTTTTACAAGTTTCAGGATGACAGAGAACACTCAGGTGGAGGAATAAGGAAACCTTTTTCTCTCCCATGCTGTAGGATGATAGAGACAGTTGAGAGAAGGTGTCTTTTCTCCCATGCTACAGGAAAATAGAGATAGCTAGGAGGGAAGCTTCTTTTTACAGTGTCTAGCTAAGCAATCCTTGTCTGCTGCTGCCCCTCCACACTTTCATCATCCTGTAGATATGACAGGGACCAGCCGGTGCATCAAAGGCGTGTTAAGTTACTGCTGTGCTGTGAAAGAGGGGGAGAAAATTCTGTTGACTGTGACGAATTGGAGAAGCTCGGGGTGGCGCTTGCCCTTTTATTGGAAGGCTGCTTGAATCTGTGCACTGTTAAAGGGATTAGACCAGCGTGTGGCATGTTTCTGATTCTGACAGAAACTTGAACACGCTCTAGTAGAGCTATAAAGAGAATGGCAACTTCAATGGCCAAGGAGGGTGAGAGGTGGGGAATCCTTGTTATGTGTGATTAGCCACACTGGAAAACACTGTGAGTGTATGAACTGTGCATGTAACTAGCAGAACTTCACTGCACCAAAGGCGGCGGAGTTGCAGAAAAAAGAATTTCCAAGCATTTTTTTCAAAATATATCTGTCACATTTAGTGCTTGTAGAAGCTGCTGCTGCTGCCTTGAGAGCACTGGAGAATGAAGTCCTCTATTTACTGCAAAACTGGTAGGGCACAGGCAGTTGCCACCCAACGAACGTGTTTAATCCTGACTTGGAAGGATCACTTCTAGGGTTAGAGGGGACTTCAGTGTCCACAGCCACTGAGTCCTTGTTTGTTCAGCTGCGACTGCCAACAAGGGGACCAACTGTGGTGGCTTTGTGACATGAACATCTGATACGAGATGCTAGATGGAGACATGTTTCCAAGGTCCTCAAACAACTGACAGCAAGTTTGATTTGCTACTGACCTGAAGCAGAATCCAACCAGTAACTTAAAGAAGAAAGCAGCCCTGATCCTCATTTACAGGTTCCATGTCCCCTGAACATACACCCCTACCTGCTGACCATGCAGACTTAGCCCTGGAGTGGTGGTGGGATGGTGGCCTAGTTCCATCAGGAAGCTGACTCTATTGTCATCTCCAAGAGAATACGCTCCAATTAATGGTGTGTGTCTTTTATAATGAGTAGAACTGTAGAAAGAGAGTCAGGTTTTAGGTGGGACCTAGTTTGGTTTGATACCAGGGGTTCAGGAACCCAAGCTGGAGCCAGGCTGCTACCACAGTGTCAGAGTGTGAACTGGTCTTTTAAGGAAGTGCTGGGTTCAGCCTCACCTGTGACTAGTTTACCCTAGTCCAGGGGTCATGTGATGGGAGCGTGTGACTAGGAACCAGACTCTCTGGGGTATAAGTGCAGCCTGAGGTCAGCCAGGGAAGAGGCGCAACGTAACAGGCAATCTGTGTGAGTTGCTCCATACAGTGACTCTGCCTTTAGTGCCAACTGTATGTTAATAAACTAAACTCCTGGAAAAGGGGGGGTTCTCGAGAAAACACCCGCCATGTGGAGTTTGGGGAAGAAGGGCAAACTGAGGCAGTGGCAAGGTCTGAAGCCAAATTGGGTATGCCCTGCTACACAGATAAGCACAGGTCCCTCTGCATGTAACACCAACTTCTACGCATGCTCCATACAGATCTATTTCCTACAACTCTGTCTGCCTGCTGTATCACTTATTGCTAATGAGAGGGATGAAGCAATTTTTACATTTAATTTCCATGATCTTCAGTGGACAATTTTTGTGGTGTGGATCAGAAGGTGGATATAAAGTCCACAGGCTCCTCCTTATACAAGCTGTAAGTGAATTACTTGAGTCAGCCTGTGTGCGGGACAGTACTCTGCACTTCCAAAGAGGCATTAGCCAGAGCCGCAGCTTGTGTAAAATTATGTAGACAATAGCTGGATCTTTTCTGGCTCAGGGTCTGATTTTTCCCCTCACGCTAGCTTTATATTGGTGTAGCTCTATTTATTTCAGTGGAATTACTTCTAATTTACACCCGTGATGAGGAAGAGAATAATCCTGTGATCCTACTTCTTCCAGAAGACCCAAATCCTCAGCAGATGTAAATCTACATAGCTCTTCTGACATTAAAGGAGCCACACCAATTTATACCAGCTGGTGATCCGTCCTCTAATGTGCCATGAAACAATATATTAAAAACCCTTCAGATGCTCAAGAGGGTCCTATCTGGACCAACATGATCTTTCCAGCAACTTTCCTTCATCTTCCTACTCAAAAAAGGTGAGCCGTACCAGTACATGCCAAACTCCCCAACTGCAAAGCTCACTCACATTGATTTTCACATACAGATATTTCACTTATATGTTGAGGCTGCCTTGAACATACAGTATAGAAAACAGGCCAAAGCTAGTGCAAGTTATACTATGAACAGGGCTCCCTGAAACCCCCGTCTACCATCAGTAATATTAGACTGAAATGCTCTGGAAATACACAGTAGAACTGCAGCAATAAGTTGTGTCTTTTTCCGAACCCAACTCCTACATCTCCATACATGCAAGACACACCTTCAAGCGTACCTCTGTTGCCATCAAACTGTGTGAATATAGCTAGATCACGAGTACAGGTGCCACTCTTAATCCAGTGCTCTAAACTTCATTCACAGCTTGCCTTCCCCCGCCAGCGGACCGGTTGCATGGGCTTGTGCATGGCAATTGTGTTTCAATGCTAGCCAGGGTTCTAACAGAATGAGCTTGCTTACAGCAGTGCCTTGCCAGTGCTAACAAGGATTACTGCAGACTGAGCATCATCTCAACCGGGTCCTGTTCATACTAGCTGGGACGCCAGCAGCATGACCTTCCTCACAAGAGTGCCCCTTCAGTACCAGCTCAGGCTGCAATAGAGTCAGCCTCCTCAAAGCTAGACCCATTCCAGATTAACGCAGACCCCCAGCAATGTGAGCTTCCTCACAGCCGTTTTGTGTCAGGACCTCCTCAGGTTTCAGCAGTGTGAGACAAACTAAACATTTGTTTCCCACCCCCATCTTTTGAGCATGAATCAGTGCATGATGCACACATCCGTTGCTGCTGACTTATCATACTGAAGTGGTAACACAGGCAGAGTTCTGGCCTCCACATGGCGTACAGTCATTGCCTACATTTAGAATTTAATCACGGATGCACGTGAGCATTAAAGGGGACATCAAAATGAAACCTCCAGCTTGCGTTTCACTTTTCCAAGAGGTTGCCAGTCAGAGTGATCTGAAATGCAAGTAAATAACAAACAAATACTAAGGAAACTGGCAGAGAGCTTTCACTGACCAAAGACTTTCTGACCTGAAATCAGTCAAGAGCCATGAGAGTCATAGTGCTTAACTCAGATAACCTGCCTTAAAAATACACAGTAAGTTCAGGGTTGTGTCCATTCAAATGCTTGGCTCATCTATTTTTGACCATCCAGTGTTTAGAGTTGCATATGCACCATGGCTTCACAAAGATGACCTTAAGGACAATGTGAGTTAGTTAGCTGGATACATTTCCCACATTGTGTTTGTGACACCATTGGTGAGAGACAGGACTTTGAGATCTTCATGGTGCTGGCACTGGCGGCTGGTCGGGCTATGGAAACCCAGAGGATAGTTGTGAGCTAATGTTCCTCTGTCCCAAGGATTATCTCCAGGAAGGTGCCACAGGGGTCTATATTGTCACCTCTCCTGTTCAATGGGTATATGAGGCTGCCAGGAGAGTGAGTGTAGACACATGGGCTGTGATGTATTCCATGTGCTGATGGCACCCAGCTCCCAGCTGAGCACCTTTGGGGAGTGTTGTCAGGCAGTATTGTCATTAACTGATGGTATTGGTCAGCAGCAAATTACCACCTCGCTGGAGCAAGAGGGAAACAGGGAGGGGACTGTTGCTCCCTGAGCCACAGTTCCTTTCCTGGAATGCTCCGGGGGTGATGCAACATCATACCACCTTTTCCTATGGGCTGTGTACCTGGGACACAATCTCACTCAAAGGGCTACTCACAGAGTCAGGTGCTACTCACTGTAAGCAAGGGTGGCAGAATTGCAGAGGGTTCTTTGTTTAGGTATCACTTGTGGGTCTACATTGGCTTCTGTGGGTGGAGACCCTGCTATAGACTCGCCAGCAAAGCTCTTTTGCAGCTCATGGCAGAACTTAAAGCTTAACTACCATGGACGATGGCAGTGGAAACACCCCCTGCCTTCCCCAAGGGGTGAATCAGAGGCCTAGTGGGCAGTCTGGTGCAGAGAGGTGCAGCAGCGAGGTGAACGTGGCCCACACGGCCCTGCACACTGCACACAGAAGAGGAGCTTAGTCTAGTTGTCTGTAAACAGTGGCACTGTGCAATACAAACACAGCAGACAGTCCCAGTCTTGGAACGTTTCATGTCCTCCTTGGGAACAGCATGCTAGAAAACAAGGTTTTGGCTTGCTGCCCTAAAACACATCGCTGAGGGAGGTAGGACAGTTGGGCAGGGAGAAGGGAAGGGCTGGAATGAAATTTTTCAGATTTGACTTGTTTTCAAGTCTCTTTGTCCCGGGTAGCCTCTCTTGTTCTGCTTCTTGTTCCCATCTTTGTCTCTGGTGCCCCTTCGGTCCGTCTCCCTGGGCTGTCTGGAGGAAGTCAAAGATCCCCAGGGCAGTTTTTCAGACCAAGTAAGAGATGACCCCAGTGTCCTGGCCAACATTCTGACTCTGAAGACAGCAGGTTCTAATGCCCCACCCTGAGTGTGGGAACTATACAGAGCCACTGCACTGTCTATTTTAGGTATTATATGGCCCCTATTACAGAGGGATGGATCTGCATGGGCAAATATGTTTATCCTCACAACAATACCCCTGTCATCCCCATTGTACAGATGGGGAACAAAGAGGCTAAGTGACTTGCCTAAAGTCACACAGGAAGCCTGTGGCAGAACAGGGACTTGAACCCAGCTCTACCAAGTCCTAACTAACACCCTATCCACTGGAGATATTTCCCTCCTGCAGAACAGCAGCAACTTCCATTAAAGTCCATGGGAGTTACTGATAGGTACCCTGTGCTAGGGAGACTAGAGCTCCCAGGATCTCTAAGTCATTCAGTATTCATTCACATAAACCTCCTCATCCCAAGGCACTTCACAAATTATATCCATAGAGTACCACTAAAGGGCGGCCACCTCTGAAGTGGAGAGTGGCAGCAAATTGGCACACAGCTCACTAGTTGAGATGGGGGAAGGGACATTTTAGCCAATAACTGGGGTCATACTCTACTCTTATAAAAGACCCATGGGATCTTGAGAGCCACAGTTTTAAAGGAGATTTAACCTGGCTTCTAATTTTGCACCTGTAATTGACTGTGGGTGCAAACGAGAGCATTCTGGTGTCTAGCTATCTGATTTACAGGCAAAAACTTAGTGGAATAAAAACCTGATTTGGGTCAGTGTTACAGAGGTTAAACTCTTGTCACATGGCAGGGGTCGGTATCCACTAACTCTAGTGACTCCTGTTACAATTAGAAGTCTAAATGCTGTGATTTGCACCCATTATGTCCACAAATTGACTCCTTCATTTGAATGTGTGGTTAAAACACATCTCTTACTGCTTACGCACAGACAGGACCTTGCTCTTAAGATCTCACCTGAGAAATTCTCCCCACAGTAAACTGCATGGTACTTAATTTACCTTCCTTAGAAGAATGAAGGGCTGAGCTGACCATAGCTGTATTAAAACCTATGATTCTAGGGAGTTTACATATTGCAAACCTGTTACTTAGGCCAACCCCTTCCATTTGCTTTAGAAAGTATGGATGGAGATATAGTGAGTAGAACCAAATTCTCTTCAAGCCCCCAGCCACAGAAGAGGGAAGGTTGTTGATCTCTTGTTTTATGGAAAACTAGTTCAGGTCACAGGACTCCTTCCCTCCCATCCTCCTCCTCCTCCTCTCCCAGGAGAACATTCACACAATAGCCAGCTTAGATTTGCCATGGTACTTTCAAGAGCTTCACATGCTGCTTGGTTGCGCCTGTGCCGGAAGCTGGAGCAGCGCTGCGTACAGTACACCAGGGACGGAGGAAGGAGAGGACAGAGGGGTCTTTCTGGAAGCAGTAGCCATGCTCTTACTCTGTGTACTTTTTCCACACTCACACACATAGAGGATTTGAGAACTCTTTAAAAGTAAGGCTGGGCATGTAATTTGCCAGTCTCACATTTGCCTTGACAACGTCCAGACAACGTCCCCAACAACATCTTCTTTCTGAGACATTAAAAAGCTACTCTATTGAAATGCAAATCAAGTCCTTCCTGACAATAACTGTTGAGTAATTTTGACGTCAATACAAGTGTGCTAGCCGGACGTTCCAAGAATAGACCTGGTGTTTGGGAACGGAGCAGAAAGGAAGCGTCTGCAAATAATATACAGGAGCACCTCTTTAGACGAGAGGCTGCTGGGGGAAGGTAGTACCATCAGGGGTATCAAGAGCCCAGGACTGAGAGGGCAAGAGCAATGGATGGTTACTGTGAGAGCTAGAGCGCTGAGGCGGGAGGGGTGTGAATCTCTTGGGACTGAGGGTGAGGAAGGCAGTGTTTTCTCCAAGACTTCATCTGATGGCGTTCATATGCACCAAGAGGGACACCGAGAAGGGGAACAGCGAGAGGAATGGAAGTGTGTCCCTTTGACCAAAAGAAGGTGATCTGACTAGATACACATTGTAGGAGCATTGACAGCATGGCAGCACAGAAGAGGAGTGTTCCTGAGGACTTAGCGTGATTGTAGAGGCCTGATGTCTCCAGTACCAGCACGGGCTAGTAGCAGAGAGAAGGCCATGCTCTGGTGCTTTCTAGAAGCATAGGATGACTGGGATACCTTTGGGGTCTGTAGTGAGAACTATACTGAGTCACAAAACTCGCTGCCCCACACTTGCAGAAGGGCTGCGT
Organism: Terrapene triunguis; assembly: GCF_002925995.2. Taxonomy (NCBI): domain Eukaryota; kingdom Metazoa; phylum Chordata; order Testudines; family Emydidae; genus Terrapene; species Terrapene triunguis. The sequence continues at coordinate 42,479,236 of NW_020664447.1, forward strand.
ACAAAATATATCACTGGTTGCTCTAACAACAGCTAGGGTCCCCACTGATCTCCAAAGCTAATAGCATGTCCTTGAGCTGAAGGAGACATCCCAGCAGAGATGCCCTTGATACATGAGTGTAGTGTGGGTAATGCATGCAGGGCTTCCCAAATCAGATGGCGCTTGGACAATATTTGGAATACAATGGCCTCTCCGCCTGTTTTGGAACTTCCTGACATTCTAAGTCATACCGGAATTTTATTTATAATAATTACAGCTGGCCTCTCTGATTTGGTTGCTCATAAGCAAATATAGAATCCTCATACATAATTTCCCTCTCAACTATATCATATTCTTTGGACTTCTCTAGTATTAATTAATCATCCTGGGTTCTCAAAGCACTTTGCAACATTAACCCATTTACCCCTAAAATCCTTTGGTACCACATACAAAATGCATCACATACTCATCTCCTAAAGGTTAAGAAGTTAATTAGTGAAGACTGACAACACCATAGTGAAGCAGATAACTAGTATTATCCCGATTATTTTGCTGATTGATAAATTAAGGGACACTGACATTAACTGATTTGCCCAAGGTTGCACAGGAAACCAGTAGCAGGGTTGGGAACAGACCCCCTAGAGTCCTGTCCCCTGCTTCAACCACTTGATCACACTCCCCACTAAAATGAGGCATATCACTAACGTAACACATATCTCTATCCCACATGGACCCAATGTGATCTCTCTATTATTAGTAAAAAATAGCCACTGTAAAAAAATGCTGACTCATGCAATGTAGGCTGCTGTTGATGACTTTATACCGAATAAAGGAGAGTGCCCTGTGTAATTTCAAGTGGCTCCCTCTTGGTGTTCTTTGAGCTGTGTCTCTCATTTGAAGGCTTTGTCACACAGTAGAAGGCAGCATCACACATCCATGGCCTGAGGAATGGGATGAGATCTACTGTATATGCGCTGGTAGCTCTGTTTGTAGTTTTCTGTTCTCCGCTCCCCTTCGAGTTTACATCTTGAACTTTGGCGTTCCCGCTTGCAACTAATTGTCTGAACACAACCCAGTGGATAGCATCCTGCCCAGCTTCCTAATGCAGCTACCTATGGTCGTCTTTTTTCTTTTCTTCTTATGGTGTTGGAAACACACTGTTGTGACTATAGAAACTCTGTTTACAATAACAAGGGCCTCTCTCCTCTACCGGGGTCCCACAGAGCTAGGGAGCCATGTCCTCTAGTGGAGGGTAGTGATGTCATTTCATTATCACAAGAGAGGAAAAAAGCAGACAAGGACAGGGAGAGAGAGAGAAAGAGAGAGATGGATCCTTGAAGTACAGTTGGGTCACCAAGGATCTTAAAAACAAGTGCTGGCCTCATCTGCACTTATCTGTATTATTGTTTGTATTGCTGTAGTGATTAGCGGCTCTAGTCGGGGACCAAGGCTCCATCGTGCTAGGTGCTGCACAGGCATAGAACAAAAAGACAGCCCCTGCTCTGAAAAGCTTTGCATCTAAGTCATTATTAGCATTATTTCTTTTAACTGTTTCTATGGTGCCCACAGCCATGGCACTCAGGCACCACTCTGGAAATGAAAAACAAACATACAAAATATCGTATAGATGGAATGAGGAAAATGCTGTCCCTTATGTGCCCTGATACCCTAACATTGGGTTGACTAGTTAAGGGCCTGACGAAATAAATAAGCCTTGTATTATGCTTAGAAACTTGCCAGACTCACAGGGAGGCTGGTTTCACAGGCCAGGACACGCAGTTCACTTCACCTGTGCTGATCCTCCACAAGCATAAACCAAAAGCTACAGGGACGAGATAAATCCTTCAGCCTTTCCCTGCACCACTCTGAGTATTTAATGGTTGATAGAAATACTGTTGAAGTGACAGCACTGTTTCCTCCAGTACGAGCACCAGCTTCACCAGATACCTAAACAAAGGTCCATTTAAAGATGTTGCCCCAATTTTGCTACCAGTGACATAGGTGTAAAGATGGAGTGACTCCACTGAAGTCATTGCCATTACTCTGCACCAGTGCTTGTGCAGCTGAGAACCGAATATGACTAGCTATTTCTGCAGCTTGAATGACGTATAACAGGTGTATTCTAACCCAGAGATTATCAGTGTGTACACAGAGCCTCCAACATTGCATAAACCAATGAGTTTGATCCAAACTAGCTAAGGGCCCAATCGATGAAGCTCAGAACCAGATCCAAACCTTCCCCGTGTTCCAAGAGAGTCAAATCCAGGTTAGGGTTCAGGCCTCTGAATTGCACCATCTCCAAAGTTATAATAATATTAAAAGTTTGACTTTGATTTTTACTCTCGGCGTTAGAGGGGTTCAAGGTAAAAGGCTATTGTCTCATCCTTTTAGGAAGTAAGTACTTGCCTTACGGTCTACATGATAAAGGGAAGAGAACTGAGCCAACATCCTTATTAACAATCAGCCCCTTCATACCTGCATATGTGCATGTCTGTCAGTCATCCTCCTGTGCTGTGTCAAGGACTCAAGGGACAGTACACACAAACAAATGCATGGAAAACTTGACCTGGCTTTTTTACAGATCCAAGCAAAAATAGTGGCTCTTGGCTTCCTGCTCTCATCCACCAGTGTTTTAAAATAGCTGCGACCCACAGAAATCCCTATGTGCTGATGGCGGACTCTGCAGTTTTTGTTCCTCTTATACAACATATTGTTTGTGTGTTTAAATGCAAACTTGTAAAAACCTACGTTTCTCAGATCCCAAGATGAAAGGGATCCTCTCCAGAAGCTACAGCGGTACACTAAAGAAAACACAGAGGTGCAACCCCTGCACTGCTAAGAATGAACTGACCTGAAGCAGCTTCCTCTCAGCACTATAAACTTCAGGCCCACGCAGATCACACTTCTATCCCAGAGCATTTGTTTGGTTTGTTTTTACTGGGAGATGGAACTTGGAACAGACTCAGGGCTCAGCACAGGAAGCACCTGCTTTTAAAGTGATGACTCTCTTATCTGACCCCAGTCACATCAGGTGGCTTCCTTGTTTATATTAGTGATTGGTCCCAGTGGCCTCCCTTCAGCCATCACTGGCTAATTTGTCCACTCCTTTTTCCAGCATGTTCATTGATCTGAAGAGAAAATCACTCACAGACTTTCCCAGCAAATAAGCTCCTGCCTTCATTTCCTTTTTTTCCAAATTGCAGGGTCAGAGCTGTAGCAGTCTTTGAAGGGAGTGGCAGTGCAGGGTTCCATCAGGGCAGACTAGCACACACATCTCAAACACTAACGGGACAGGAACAATGTGTATCAGCCACACAGTCTGAATACCAGCTGGATAGGAGAGGGCCAACGTGCTAGGACCTGGACTAGGTGACAAAGGGACAGGACTTGGCTAAAGTGCATTATCCCCCCTGACCAGCTGCCAAGGGGCCAGGAGAGGGTCATTGTGCATCATCCACACTTACAGAACCAGGTGAAAGGGGGCAGGACAGGGTCAGTGTGCATCTACACTCCCAATATCAGGAATCAAAGGGGCGGGACTTGGCTTGTGCACATCAACCACATGGTCCAGGTTCTAAGGGCAATGACAAGGCTGTAATAATGTTGTGAGATGTAGGAGTGCTGGTAAAAATAGTCCTTATTTCCTGGCACCAGTCACCTGACAGGTCAGGGCTACGTACGGTTATGGTCAATATCCACTGACTCCAGGGGCTACTGTACAAGGGCCAATACAGATCAACTACCGGGCCTCTTGCCATGACTAGAATTATTGGAATTTGGGCTGTTAGCTTGCCTGATATAGAAAATTAGCAGAGTTCGACTGGGGCAATACTTGAACAGGAGAACTCCAAAGAACACCTAGGCCTAGATTCTCCCCTCCATCTGGGCTGCATGTGGATGAATGGAGAGGGGAAACACAGGATCTTCCAACAGTGGAGGATTGGGTGCTGCAGAGGTCTGCACCACCATGCCCCCCTCCCTGCCCTGCCCACACTCTACCCTGATACACTCATACACTGTGGGTGGAGGGGGTGGCTGGTATGGGAGGTGGAAGAAACACCTCTGCCAACTTCCCACCAGTGGAGAGGTCCCTTGCATAGTGGGAATTTTCTACTGACTATCTCTGGCCAGTTTAACGCCCCTTGGCGTTGCTTATGCAGTGCAACGTGGCCTTAGCAGACCAGAGACTCTTCTAACACAACGCTGAACGCAGACCTGAAGAAGAGCTCTGTGTAGTTTGAAAGTTTGTCTCTTTCACCAACAGAAGTTGGTCCAATAAAAGATATTACCTCACCCCTTTGTCTCTCTAAAGATACTATGTCACTTGGAGGTGCAATTTGTATGAGATATAAAGCCAAAATCCTGATCATCCATGGTCAGCGGAGATCTCAGGGCTCCTAAGGTTGTTAGTCCTGAAGTCCTAGCCACATTGCAGCTCTGATAATTTGATCTTAACCTACCTAACCTCCCCCCTATAGATTCAGATGAATACAATATTTTTGCCAACCTCTGAAGCTACTGCATAGAGTTGCTGGTGCAGACCGCTTGTCTTGTTCCACCAGTGAAGCAATGCATTTCAGTAATAGGGGAGTTTTATATTTTTGTGCAATATATAAAATGCTTTGGAATCATTCCAGATAGAAAATGCAGTATAAATACAGAGCCATATTTTATAGTTAGGCATGTACATTTTTTGGCATATGCTTATATACAAGAATTCCTGATTTATGCACACACATTGGGGATAGCATGAACAAAATCATATTGGCCTAATTTTGAAAATGGAGGCCAAAATTATTTTAATTCTCTTGTTAACTCTCCTTTTGTTTACATGGCAGAGCACTTGTCCAGAATCCCAAATCTATCTGGCATTTAGTGACCACAACAACAACAACAACTGACCTCTTGCTGTGTGGTAGCTTATTAACTGGGGTGAATCTCTTTTAGTGATGCGCACCTTTAATGTGTCTCATTATAAAGCATCCCAAAGCCTTCAAGAGTGCAAATTTATCACAACCCTGCTTTCTGTGGGGAAAATTTTAAAAGACACAGATTTGACTTAGGCATCCAATACCCACTGACTATCAACGGGAGTTGGGAGTTTAGGTCCCTGCATTTCAGTGGGTGGGTGATTTGATCCTTATACATCTCTTAGCTACCTCACAGGCGTGCTGTGAAGCTTAAATAATGAATGTTGATACGATGTTTTGAGCTACTTGGATGAAAGATGCAATAGAAGCAAAAGTTGCATTATCCCAGAGGGTTAGAATACACCAGCGCCATGGTAGAAGGAATATACCATAGTCTTTAGAACAGTCTATACATAGAAAACAACCTAGGGTGTTTTTTTAAAAAAATCAATAGCTATGATTCCTTTTTCTTCCCTTCTTATCCCTCCAGCGGTCTTAATGATGTACTGAACAATGGTTGATCCTGGCAAAATGGTCACTGCGCCATAGGCCTCCTCCAGGCAATACTGTGGGAGCAACCTGCTTGACAGCACTGAGATGCTGCTACTTACCAGCCTCATTTTTCAGTCAATCTGGAAGCCAGTTGCTTTCAAGTAAAATTCCACATCTCCTTCCAGCTCTGTCTCATGGGCAAATCAAGAGACTGAGACAGGTTCATATTCTTTTACTGATCAGCATTTCAGCAACTAGACTTGAACTAGTTCCAAAGAGCTGCCGTTTGACATCTACCTTTAAATAGCCCCATAAATACAGTTACCTGTAGGGTTATATATTGTAGTATTTAAATGTAGAGGTACATTCATATAAAGATAGCTACTTATATAGATCACACACATATTTTAAAATTATACTGTGGTCGATATTTCCTTATAAGAAATATACATGGACTTAGCTGTTCAGCTTTGGATTCTGCAAGCTGCGCAAGGAACATTATTGCAACATATTTTCTTTTTTCTAATCCTTAATCATGTAGCTCTTTTGATTAATAGAACACTTCTCTCCAGGAGAAAACCACAATTAAAACCTCCCCACCAAAACTTTTCATATTTCTCATCCCATGCAAACGGGAACAATAAGCTCATAATGTGAATGAATATTCATTGTGCTAATCAAATGTTAATGAATTACAAGGCAGCTCAGTTTGACTCCACATTTCTCTCCCTCTCTGTGTAAACAGGGGTGGGGAAGCCACATTGGAGAGCACCAATGAAATATCAGATTCAGTGTGTTATTTATTTAAGACGACCCAGCAGACAGTAAACATTGTCAAATAGACATGCAACATCTGTGTTGTATAATATGTTTTATGAATATTTTGGGGTTTGACCTTACTGAAGTCTCATTTGATTAGAGAAAGAGAGTGATCAGAGACGGCTGGACAGGAAATGTATAACTATTTCATGTTTCAATACATCAATCATTAAAAAATAAAGACTCCCTGGCATAATTGGCACCTTAAAACTAGATAATAGTTGTTTTTGTAAGACTGATATGCCCACAGTTGTACACACAGTATTTCCATTTCATAGCATTAATAATGTAAGCAAACAATAATAAACCACAGTGTAACATGCACGTGATCAATAAGAGCAAAGGCCTTGGTACAGTAACCTGTAACCGGAGATGCACCAACATCTCATGTCTCCAATTCCAAATAATCCCCTAGTGTCAAATCCTTTGTAATATGGATGTGCATCAGAGAAAGGGAAAAGAGCATTGCGCAATGCTGAAATTCTACCCACTGGGTGAACTCTCTTGCTCAAGAAAGACCTGGCCTTAGGGCTAATAATGTCTCTGCTATAGTGGCAGGGTGCATCCTCACCTTCTAAACAAAATGCTTGTGAAAACAACCAGGTGAGAAGCTAAAGAATGGTTTTATTCAGAACTGGGTGCATTGTGTTCAGGGAACTCTGGAATATTTTGTTCAGAAGTATCCTTATCCTGAGAGGTGCTGAGCACTTTCTGCTCTGCATGCTGGGGGAATCGTCAGCTGCCTGTTTGAAGCAGCGTGAAGTCCCCTTCGCTCTGCTGAAGTAGCACAAAGGGAACTTAGAGAGGACATAGGGTCAGACCCACACTCTTTGGATAAGGGAGAGGGGTGTTATTTCTTTATTTTTAAAATTCAATTATTGTTAAGATGTTTCTCAGATACCGCAGTGATGGGTGTGGAATAAGCACCTGGAAAGACAAATTAGGCAGACAAAGGGAGAAGGGCAGGTGGCTTGGACCAGATGCTTAGCTGATGTAAACTGATGAAGTTTGACACCTCTGGAGCTATAGTAGTTTATAGCAGCTGAGAATCTGGCCCAGTAGCTTTAAGGAGAGAAGGGAAGTTTAGGGTGTTAGACCTCGTTATCAGGGAGGCAAGAAGAACCCATTTCAAACAGATATCATGGCAGGCCTCCCAGAAAACCAAAAGGCAAAGGGGGAGTTGCACAGGTACTAAGGGAAAACTATACATCTATGTGTCTGGGGACTGCTTAAGCCCCTTGCCTCAAAGGTTTTAGCCATTACATGGTCAAAGATGCACTCTGGCATCTGCCTTTGACATCTTCTTTGCTTACAATGTTAAGGAGGCTAGAAAGTGGGAGCCCCTCAATTCTAAAAATGCTTTTCAATGGCAGAGGCTGAATTGTACTGACACTGGCTCCGATAACTGCAGCATGTTGTGACAGTCACTGCATGCCTGCTGTGTGGTGGATGAGTATTATTAGTTTATTAAGCAAGGCTGAAAAGGCTGCTGGGCTCTGTGCATACAACAGCAAGACTGTGGTGTTGTGCAGCACACAGCAGTGTGAATTTCAGTTTCGGAACAAGTGATCAACCTCTGAGCAAAAAGTTGTGTTGTAACCTGCCCCTGGTGAAAGTGCCCTCAGCTGGCCTAAAGATGACATGCTCCATTCTGCATCCTCTCAGTCTGGGGGGGGTCTCCTCTGTTGCTGTGATCCTCAACTTGATAAGAGTGCCCCCTGCTGGTACCAACGCTAGGTGTCCATTCATCTGACTTCCAGTCCTAGAGATTTAGAGGCATACTTGCAGCTGGGCTGGGGCCTGGCATTCATGTTGACAGGTGCCCACAAAATGAATTTGGTCCCTAGGCTGATGACAGCATCCCTATTGACATATTGTATCCCCAAGTGCCATGTTGTGATCTCTGAAATCCCTCTCCCATTTATGTACCTAATATATCTCCAGTGTGTTTCTTGGGGAGGAGGGTATGGTATATACCCAAGTATATACCATATCGTACCAGTATGATTGGGCTTTAATAAATGCAGTTTCAGTTGTTTCATGGCATTTTTGCTTCACTGATCCTGTTTGTCACACTGACTTCAAGTGGAGACAAAGTAAAAAAGGGAAATCACAAAGCAAACCCTCCCATTTCACTTGCTTACAGAGATACACTAGGAAAGCTGAACTGCTGTTTACAGTGAAAGCGACATTAAATAGCCCAGGATTAAGGCTCAGTGTGTCCTGAATTAACTGCAAGCGTGCAGACCTGGCCATGGAGTGGGTAAAGGGTGACAGGTTCCTCTGGGATTCAATGAAAAGTTGGGATCCTGGGGCTCACATCGACCCCATACTAATATTCTCAGAAACTTGGGGGCCCTCTTTGGAGCACGAGGCACAGATAAACCAATTCATTTGATCCTGCCTTAATATGTCACTAGCATTAACTTCCCTGGCTGTGTTCATTTCTCTCTGTCCACTGACACAATGCACGTTGCTGAATACTCTTCTCTCTTGCACCACCTTCCCCATGGGACGCAGCTGCCGTTTGCGTGGCTCACGCTGCCTCGGACAAAGAAGAGCTTCACATGAAGACTCTTCCAAAATCCAGGCTGTCTGATCAAACATCCTCTGTCACGCGGCTCAGCCACTCATGGCGTCATTTTGGGAAGAAATCAGATCCTTCACATCTGCTGAGGGTTTATAATTCCAAATGGGAGCGCGCCAGGCAGGGCACCCAAAGCTGCTGTGTCCTCAGGCTGGCCCAGAGCCCCAACAGCTCTTTTAGAGAGAGACCTGCTGCTACATCCCATTTTGCTGCCTCCATGCAGCCCCGCACCGGTGTAAACATTTCACATGGCCAAATGTTTGCTTTGAAATCAAAGCACTTGAGGCGTTTCCATCTCTCTCTCCCCTGTCAGCACCTTGGTTCCTGTGCCTTTGTTTTCACTTGCAGCTCAGGGTCCGTTTGTGTGTCCACCCCCTCGCTGCACTGACCCTATCAGTTTACTATTCCCTGCGTCGTGGTTCTGGTTGCCTGCACTGTAGCGCGTGGCTCTATATTTATCTGCTTTGCTGTTTTAAATAGAGCAGGTAACTGGATACCAGTGGCCTGGAGGAGGCTGCACTGCTGCTGCTGCTGCTGGGGAAAGGATCTCACTTTGTTTCCTTGGCCAGGCTGTTGTGTTTATTTTGGCACAGCTGGGGCACTGGTGACTTCAGGGGCAGAGTTCAGGACATCAGCAGAAACTAAATGTCTGAAATGATTTGTATTAAAATAACAAAAGCGATTCCCACTCAGCAGGTCACACTCCACCCTCTCGACCCTCCTCGCCATGCCTAGGGGGTGCTGCTTCCTCTGACCTCCCCCCCAACCTTTCACCCCTGCTATCACAGCATTCCCAGACTGCCCTCTAATTACATAACATTTTTAGGTGGCAAGACTTCTTGCTTGCCAGTCGGAAAGGTCTCTCTTCCAAGGCGAGTAACGATGGCATTTGCTGTCTCTTTCCCTTCTGTGCCCCTTGTCCTGGAGAATGCATCTCCACTCTAATGGCAGAAGGGCAACTCAGCTGGGGTCCACCTCCTACCTGCATCTCGTGGCCAGGCAGGCTCTGTGTCAGCCCTGGGGCCGAGGGAGCACAGCTTAGGGGGTGAAAGGTAGAGAGGATGGAGCGATGAGGAAGGGGGAGGGAGGAAGCAATGAGCAATCAGGGCGGGGCCTTGAGGGAAGAGGCAGGGCAGGGGCGCGGCCCCAAGGGACGAGGCTGGGGGAGGTTCCGGTGCTCCTGCTGTAGTGTCCGATTTTCAGAAATTAGAAAGTTGGCAACCCTACTTCAATGTCTGTGAGCATCACACCCAGCCTAGTCCACTCGTGCTTTCCTTGGTGCTAGGAATGAACAGTTTGTACTCTCAGGTACTCCTGCGGCTAAGGGCCTGCATTGCTGCCATTCTGAAATGCTGTCCATCTTCTAGAACAGAAACCTCCAAACCTTGCTCAATTGAAGGCTGCTTTGACAACTTGTCAGGAGCCCAGGGGTGCATCTGATTTGCATAAAATGGAGCAGACTCCAGCAAGCCATGCATTTAATATAGTGTAGCTCCAAAGAGACTACAGATTCCAGCATGCAATCATCTCCCTTGACCTGAGTGGCTGTGGCTCAAATCAAACAGGATCATTACTTCTTGGGATTTGTGAGAGCCTGATTCCCCACTGCTTTCTATCTTTTGTCATGTGCCCCCAGGCAAAGCGAATGCAAAATGCCACCATCTCAGCTTGCTTCATTCACTCCTGCTGGGGGTAGCACTTTACACACACTTTACCCAGCTCTCTGACTACACAAGTTGCACAGTGGTGAGGAATTAGAAGCAGAATGCCCAGTTCATAGGTGGTGGAAAGCACCTGGAACACAACCACCTGGTCTCCTGAGAGAGATCCCTACAACAGAGGCAGGGAGGGTAGGCAGGGCAGTCTTGTGCCCTGGCTATTGTCCAGCTCTCACAAGGCCCACGGGGGCCACGAACAGCAGGGATTAAATCAGGGCAGCACTGAGTGCTGGTGGTTGAACCAGCCCCCAGCAGCCCCAGAATTATGGGAGGTGGGGCACCCATGCTCTGATCCTTGTGTCAGGCTCTGCACTGGAACGGGGATGAATCTGGGCCATAATCTCTACAGGTCACATCCCCATGCTAAAGGTGAGGGCAGCCACAGGTTATCTTGCAGACACTTGCTGATTGGGTCACAGCTGGTTTATGGGCTACATTTTGGCCACCACTCTTCTACAGTAGCTTCCCCTTGAAGCAGAGTGTACATACTCCCCTCCACTAAGAGAAACTCTTCCTTCTCCATCCCCACCCAAGTGAAATATACATAAGGAAGTGCACGGCCCTAGTATTTAAAAACCCCATCGAATCCATGAGCCATCGGAACATGCTGCAACACAGCACAGAGCATAACTTCTGTGACCAGGGTGTGGGGTGTCAAATTCCCCTCCAAGTGCGTTTCCTTTCCTCCAGTTCTCATTCTGTCAGTCTTTCGGGGCGGATTGTTTGCTTTGCCCTTCATTAGAATGTGCTGCTGCATGTTTCGGCTGAGGAAAGCAAACGAGGCAACCCAGCAGCTGCAGGATTTGGGGAAAGGGGGCTGCTTTCATTTTTGACTGTAAACCACAAAATACACACTGAACTGTTCCAGCTGGACTTGGCAAGCAAGAAAGCAACTGATTGTTTCTGGGGAGAAAAAGAAGTTGAAAAAGTTATGCAGTGACTCTACTTTCCTGTTTCTCTTGCTGGTGTTCCTGTGTTGGGTCTGAAGTATGTTGTCTGCCCCCTTGTGGGAGCAAAAGATCTGGGTTAGAGAGTCCCTTCCTTCCCTTAGAATGCCTGTACAGGAGGCAGCTAGAACTTGGCCAGCTCTGCCAGGAATTGCAAGCATGGGGGTGTCAACCAGTGCTACTTTAAGCACTAGCAGTCCCAAAGGTTGTGCATCTGTACACAGGCTGGAGCCATGGCGGCCTATCCTCTTACCCCCATGCACAGGACAATTCTGGAAAGAGTGCTAGGGGAAGGACACTGGCAGGGCTAGAGTAAGGCATGGGCAGCAATAAACCCCCACCTAACTCACAGAGTGAGATCAGGCTCTCAGCTCTCATTCAAAAAAAAATTCTGTTTCAAATTCTATCCCTCAGAGGCCCAAATCAAACAAACCAAATGCAATTGGCAGCTGCCTGAGTCTGCATGCAGCCTGACACATTCAGCTGAACTCTGGAACCTGCTGCCATGCAAAGGAAGGGCCCCTGGAGTCTGAAGACTGGTATAATACAATAACTGGCAAGAGGATGCATCCTTTGATCTCCCAATAGAGGAGGGTACCTTCCCATAATGCTGTATGACTCTGGGATCTCAGTGTAATCTAGCATTAGGAAGGGCCACCCCACCAGATCTACACTAAAGATGCACCAAAAATTTCAATTACTTACTTACTGATATCCTTGCTCAGTTTTGACTCATTCCTTACCCAGGAAGAATTCCTATTGATTTCAGTGGGAGCTTGCCAGAGTAACAGCTGAGTAAAAGTGGAGGAACCAGAACACATCTTACATTTGGGCTGGCACAGAGCCTATCCAGAGAGATTTCTGAGCAGGAATGTGGCTTCATAGCCTGAACATTACCTTTGAACCCCTTAGAGCCACAAGTTCAAATCCCAGGAGGATAGCCTTTTCTTTCTCAGGTAGATAAACAGAGTACCATGTAATTTACTCCAAGTGGGGCTTTCAGAGGAGACCTTAGAAACTGAGGGCTAGTATGGATGTTATCACTCCTGGGACCTTTGCCCCCAAGAGTAGGTTGATGTTGTATCCTTGGAAAAATTCCTCCTCCCCATTCTACAGGTAGCATGTTATTTACCTGGCTGCTGCCTTCTGTCCCAAAGGTAGGGGTGTGTGTGTGTGTGTGTGTGTGTGTATGCAGTTGGTATGGTCCTTTCAGATCCTTTCATCCTATCAAAAGGATGTTACTTTCATAACAAAGAAGTTCAGAAAACCATACAGATCTTTGGATCGTTATCTGACCTGCACTTCCAAACTTTCTGAAGTTTGTGCACTACTGCTTGAAGGGAGCCGCCCTTCTATCTGTACAGGTTATGGAAGGATGGGGAGAAAACTGTTCTGGGGAAGGAGATGTCTGCTCCGTTTGGAGTGGGCGGGGGAAAGAAAGAAAATGTATTTAGTAGAACAGAGAGATTTACCCTCCAACAGACATTTTTTCCTCCTCAACTACCCTACAAACACTAGGCCAAATTCATGTCCCTGGAGTCACACCAGGGATGAATATGGCCTAATGTGGCTAAGACTGAGCTGAGTATTCCATTGTTCTGCTCACTCAAATCTCCCTCATTAATTTATGAGCTCATTAGTGGCTTTTAGCCATAGCCCTGAGCAGGTGCAGAAGGGCCCAAGGAGGCCTTGTGCCTCAGGAGCACACAGGCGCACAGGGAGAAATGTGCCTATTGTTACACCCCATCAGGGGTGCAGCATGCTATCCGCATGCATCTGGCCAGCCATGGCCTCCAACCTGCCCCCTTTGTGGTGCTGAGCAACTGCCAGGCAATAGCATGGAGCTGAAACTACGTGAGTGGAAGCACAGGGGCTGCAATTTTGCCCAAGCACAGTGTGGAGTACAAAAGGGAGAGGTTTCTTGTGCCCTCTGTTTCCCTTGCACACCAGCACAGAAGTGAGGTGCAGCCTGGCCACACGTAGGCCAGTCCCACAGAGCAACGTTTCCCATTGTCCCACTATTTATTTTTCCATTATTGTAAGTTTTATTACCTCAAAAGTATGGCATTAGGAAATGAAAGCCATGGAAAAACTTGCACTGAAGGACTCATTTCCAGCTTGCTCTGGGTTTCCTACTTGATTAGCTCTGGTGATGTCCTTGGTTCAGGCCTTTGAGTCATTAGTCTCCTTTTGAAGCTCTCGTGCCCTATACTGGGTCTTGTTGCTCAGCAAAATGATCCATTTGCAACAACAAAAACCCACTTTGATCAAACACTTCCATCCTTTACAGCTGCTTTTGCATGAGTGATTAATCCCAGCACTTCCTCGGCTAATAATAAGTGCTAAGAATCTGCTACACCCTTTGTTGTTGTTATTGCCTATTTTGTTTTTTTAGGGCATTTTGGTGAGCTTTGCAAAATGAATTTGGTGGCTTCAGTTCAGTTTCCAGTGGACAGATGTCCACACCACCAAAACAATTACCACACTTAGCGCTAACTGGCACCCTGGCTGGTCTTCAGAGCAGAGAAACCAGGTACTCAATGGACCATGGAGACTGACATATCTCATCTCTACAGGTTGACCCTGGGGGCGGGGGAGGGAATGTGTGGAAGTTCACCCTTCCACTTCTCACTCTGGACCTGTTCTAGAGGACTTGGTTTCTTACATTAAAGTGTAAGGGTCTATGGGTCACGGACCATTTCTTCTTCAACACAATGAAGCACCAGTTCTATCTGGAGCCTTGGTATGTTACTCCAATTCAGTTAAACAAAACAAAACCACCAACCCTTATAACTAAGCTGGAGCTTTTCAGCAGCATTATAAAGCCACTTGAAAATAGAGAGAAAATACATGCTAGGCCTCTGGTTTATGATTTAAACAGATGATATTATGAGTACTACTCTTCATTTGTACTGTTCTAACTAAGAGCAGGAAAAGACAGGTCAGAATTACCAGTGAACAAGAAATTTAGACAGATAAAAGAATGCAACTCCTACGCGTTGACTCTAAAGCTACGGTCCAGCAGACACAGGCCTGGGAGCTGTTCTATAAGGAATGGAACTGGAGGAAGATTATTAGGTTTTAGGAGGGACATAGTTTGGTGTGGCATCAGGGAGCCCAGAAATGGACTGTGCGACCAGGCTGCTACTACTCAAACATTAGAGCCTCAGCAGGTAACATTGGCCTGTCAGCATGCTTCATAAACTTCTTTTTCCTACAACTGTGCCTGCATGACACATCACTTATTGCTAGAGAGACAAGATGAGTGAGGGAACATCTTTTATTACAGAAGTTGGTCCAATGAAAGGTATTACCTCACTCACCTGGTCTCTAATATCTTGGGACTGACACGGCTACAACACCACTTATGGCTAGTGAAACAGTTGTATGTTATAGCCCCCTTGTCACACAGCCAACTTGGCTCCCCGCATCCCAAGCTGCTCCAAGGTCTGCTCAGACTCGGTGCCTGTCTCTTTCACCCCCGAGAGTCACAGCACCTGTGTTCAGTTTCTCACTCTGCAGTGATGATAGCTGGAAAGAGGCCTATGAAGAGTGGCACAGATAAATACAAAAGCTTCTGGTGAAGTGGAGTCCCAAGCCCGCTGTCTGTTTGAAAGGCGCAGAAGGGGCCAACAGGCCAGGTGGTTGTTGGGGCTGCAGAGGAGGTGGGAAGATGTGGGGGCTACTTCTGAGAGGGACCAATAGCAGGCTGAGCTGCCAACCTCTTCTCAAGAGCAGCATAGAATAGCACACTGGGCCGGGACCACTACCAAGAGCCATCTCCTTTGCGCAGCACAGCTACCTCTTCCCCCTCCTGCAGCTTGGTGTGAATGTGCCCAGCCTGCTATTCCCTCCCACCACAACTTGAGTGGTAGTGGGTGACGTGATTGCTGTACATTTCAAAATGCATGAAGTATTTAATGACACAGTTGAATGAATGTCTCAAAGTAAATGGAGGTTACCAACAATGGCTATGATGGTTTTCACTGTCCATGTGGCACTCAGCCTTATTCACACTTAAAGTTCCTCAGCGTTGTACAGTGGTGAACGCGTTATACCCTGTCTTTGGATTTCAGGCCGTAGGTTTGAATATTTATGGAGTGCAACAAGCCCTTAGGTTTGTGAGCCGTAACACATGACAGAATATGCATCTCCCAGCCTGTTACACCTGTGTGCGCTTAGGTAGTGATCCCCTCAGCCAGGAGTTTAGTATCAAGAGACATAGATCCTCAGGACATAGTTTCTCACATGGTACCAACTGCCATAGTTCTATTAACTTAAATGAACCTATAAAAATTCACTCAGACAGGATCTGCCACCAGGCCTCTCTACCATATGAGCTAGAGGTACATCTCTAGGAGCTCTTATCCCCCCCCCCCCCCATAGGCCATATTTAACTTTGGTTTTATGCTGAAATAGCAGAGCAACTCTAGCTCCACCCTGATGTAACCAAGATCAGAATATGGCACATGTATTATGAGCAGACAGCCATGGGTTGCACAGGTATAATTCACCATAGAATTTGGCCCAATTTTTGTTGATAGGTTAAGCATCATGAGGATAATTGTTTAAATAATGAATGAAAATTCAGTGAACTATCTAGGTGTTTACAGGGTTGCCCACCAGCATGGAACTTGGACACCATCCACAAAGGTAAACCCCCAAATCTCTCTCTTACACTGCTGGTGGTAGGAGGAAGTTACTGGGCCAGATTTTCAACAAGTATAAACTAGTGTAGCTCCATCAACTTCACTGATTTATAGCAGCTGAGGAGCTGGCCCAGTGCTGGGACTGTTTTCTAATATATAAATGCGAAGATGTTAGAAGGGATTATTACAGGAGGACTAACTGAAGAGATCTGTTTTGTATTTAATTCTGACTGCAGCAAGGCTAACTTTGCATTTTAATCGGACCAATTCCTAGTAAAACATCCTAAATTCCAAGAAACCAGAAATATGTGTGAGAAATTTGTGCTTTTTCCAAGAATAAGATTAAATTATTTGTCATAGACAGACACTCACACACACAAAACTGCTCTAATGGGACAGGCTGAAAATTGCAACTGGTTTAGAAGAACTGCCTGGATGTAGCCCTGGCAGCTTAACAGAGCTCAATCCATATATCCCCTCAAAACTGGACGGTGGATGAGGATGGTGGTGTACATTGATGAGGGAGAGCAGACCATTGCCTCTAAATAATGGCTTGATGAACGGATTGTAATAATTGCATGATTTCAGAGTTGTTTCTGATTCCAGTAACAGCTGGATTCCATTAGTTTTGGTTTACCAGAAATACATGTTCCAGTGGAGAAATGGTCTCCCCTTCACATTTATTTCTGTTTAGAAAAAATATTTCTAGTGCATTTCTGACAAGATCAGACTGTAAATGCATGTGTGGGGCAGCTGTCTGTGCACAAGTATGTGTATATGCACCAACAAATAAACACAACTTTTACATCACTGGATATTACTACGTCATGTATGAAACACATTGTTAATATTAGAGATTGGCCTATACTGAGAAATCCTGATTTGGAATTGTATCTGAACATCTTTAAAGTCCCTGGGGAGGGAGGGTTTCAGAGCTAGTCTTCTGGTTTGTACTACAGTAATTTACAAAAATGGGCCCAATCAATTCAGGTCTGGAGCCAGATCCCATTACCTCAAAGACTGGATCCAATGTTTTGATATAGGCCGCTCTCTAATAATTGGTTAAAACTACCATATATTTTCATTTGCAATCTGCCATCATTAACCACCCCTGTTTAGTAGTGGCACCTTTGCATACAGTTTTTAATTGAACTGCCCTCAGTTAATAAGTAACCTTTTTAGTAGCTGCCCCTTTACCAAGGGAAAGCAAAATATCAATCTGAATTAATTTAGTATATTTAATAAATATATAAAGGATTATATATGTACCTTGTAGTATCAAAATGTGCTAGGCACTTTTCAAAAACCAGAGTAAGCCACACTCAATCTCCCAAACAGAGTACAATCTATAAAGATAATGACAAAATAGGAAGGTCAGGGAATGGGACATGACATACCAGTAAAGTGATCAGGGACTGATAGACATCTGTCTTGTTAGTTAAAGTCTTTGGCCCCAATCTCACAAACCCTTACAGGCATGCTTAACTAGAATCACAGGAGTAGTCTCACTGAAGTCAGTGCTTTTTTTATTTTTGTGCATTTCACTAAAAAAGTATGGGTGAGATTCTGATCTCAAGTATCAGGGGGTAGCCATGTTAGTCTGTATCCACAAAAACAACCAGGAGTACGGTGGCACCTTAAAGACTAACAGATTTATTTGGGCATAAGCTTTCATGGGTAAAAAAACCTCACTTCTTCAGATGCATCAGTTTCACAAGTGTAAATTAGGAGTAATTCCACTGAAGTCTGTGGAATTTCTCCCCGTTTGAAATGGATGTAAATGAGATTAGAATCAAGCCAGATAACGTGTTTTTCATCATGTGCTAATTTGCTCTGCCATCCTGTGAATGAGTTGCTTGTTTTCTTCTCCTTAATCACACAGTTCCACCTAAAATAAGACTTGATACAGAAGTAAATCTGGAAGGAGACTACACTTCCTGTTTATAAAAATACCCTTCCTGTGTGGAAGAGTCCTCTTCCTGCACACACTCATCCGTACACATCATTCCAGATTCCCAAATTTATTTCTATAGACAAATCTCAACAGCCAGAACCATACTAGGATGAAACTTGTCTCACTTGTAGTCATGATATTTCAGCAAATGAATGTAGCAGATACCTTAGAGTGCATAATGCAGGCAAACTTTATTTAAACACCTTTTTAAAATAAAACTGTTTTAAAACTTCCCTCTGTCTGTGAATTTCCTGTTTGTCTCATTACCATAAAGTGACACGTCTAACTCAGTGACAGTGTGGCCAACTCTCGTGATAGAATCCTAGAAGTGTAGGACTGGAAGGGACCTCAAGAGGTCATCTAGTCCAGTCCCTGGCACTCAGGGCAGAATTAAGTAATAACTAGACCATACTGTAAGTCACACAATATTTGGTGTTTTTCTTAAAGTCCAAGTCCTAGAATTCTGTGATTATGTGAGACTCTCAGCTTCTGTTTAAGTAAATTTGTATCCGTCATGGTTGTGGAGGAAAAAAAAAAAAATCTAAAATTGTGATCCGAACACATTCCAAACCAAAAGGAAAATAAAAAGAACTCAAAATGTATTATTTTAAGCTTTTGATTTTTAAGCCAATCTCATTATTTTGAGGGGCCTTGGGGCTGACAATACTGCAGTGATTTACAGCAACTTAGGATCTGACCCAATGTACATATATAACAACTGTACAAAGAAGGTAAATTGGGTGTTTCCATTCACCCTCTCTCATTAGAGAGCAAGGGGACACACAGTGAAAATGAAAAAAGAAATTTAGAGCTGGTAAAAGGAAATACTTGCTTACACAGCTCATAATTGAACCTGTGGAACTCACTGACACAAGATATCTTTAAAGCTAAGTACACAAAAGGGGTTAATAAAGGATTAGATGTTTATATGGATAATATGAGGTTTACATTAGACTGAATACAATCTGCTACACTCATAAGGGATAGAAACCCTAAAGCTTCAAGAAACATGCCAGCTATGGATCAGCAAGAAACTAGCAAGTTAATAATAGAATTTCTTTTAATAAAATAATAATAAATAAAAAGAATAATAAATAGAATTTTTCTCACCTTCTTCTGAAGGAGCTGGTCCTGGCCACTGTCAGAGCCAGGATACTGGACTGGATGGACACCTGCTCTGATCTTGTGTGGCTATTCCTTTTGTGTTCCACCTCTGTGTCTTAATGCTGAGCTTCCCTGCTGGTCTCTGTGCTATTCCTGCCCACCTTCCATTCAGTTGGGCTATCCAGTGAGTCTCTAGCACAGTGGTTCTCAACCTTTCCTCTGCCGCAGCACACCTCAAGCTCCAGCAGCTCTTCCCCCTCTCCCCCGCCACCCATCTTCTGCTGGTGGTTGCAGAAGGGAAGGGTAGGGGCAGAGAAGCAGACCCTTTGCTCACACAGGATGGAAGAGAGGGAGGTTGAGCTCTGATTGGTTGCTCTGCCCCAGAGGAGGCAGAGTAGTGAGGCAGATGGCCAATCAGAAGGAGACTTTTCCCCCCCCTTGTAAATTTCTCAAAAAATTCTCTGGCACAGCTGTTCCGGCACAGAGTTTGCTGCAGCACACCAGTTGGGAAACATTGCTCTAGGAATTGCAGGCCTGGGTTATGTGATAAGTAACCTTTCAAAGGAATACTCTACTCTTCCCACCCTCACACACACACAGATGATCCCATTACCTCCTCCCCATCCTGAACTAATTCCACTGCTTTGCGCACATCCAAGGCCTTTCATGGCCACATCCCCATTTACCTCTGATCTTGTAACTTCTTACACCCCATGTAGCGTCTTTCACTCTCTCTCTCGGTCGGATCTTGCTTGCTCCTCCCGTGTTGGGGGTCAATCCTTTGCTACGACCACTCCATCTTTCTGGAATACTCTGCTTACTTCCTTACTAGCAGCTAGCCCATTTTTGAAGGTA
This sequence comes from Terrapene triunguis, assembly GCF_002925995.2. Classification (NCBI taxonomy): domain Eukaryota; kingdom Metazoa; phylum Chordata; order Testudines; family Emydidae; genus Terrapene; species Terrapene triunguis. The sequence goes on from NW_020664447.1 coordinate 42,499,250, forward strand.
GCTCAAACCACACCTTCTCTTGCTGCTTTTGAAAAACATCTCACCACCTCAGCTTTCGCTAGTACCCGCCTCTCACACCTTGCTTCTCTCTCCTTGTCAGCTGTCACCGACCGTCACAACTGCTTATTACAACATTTCCATTACTTTAGCCACTATAGGTAACAAGATAGCTGCAGACAGTTCTATTGTACTACATTGTCACCTACTGCATAGTAAAAACTCTAGAGTATATGTAACAAGGACTATGTCTATAGAGGATGGGGAAAGGGCTTTCTTCCTTAAATCAAGCTCACAGGTCCTCTGTTAGCTTCTCTGCCATGTAAGCAGCATTTTGTCTGGGCATTTGGTGGGGAATAGACCCCCTGCTAGGCTGAGCCTTCTTCCTGTTCTCAGATCCTCATTCTGGGAAGTGCGGGTGCATAAGCACAAGTAAGAAGTGATGAGTCAGTCCAGGAGTAGAGGGGAACTCAGTTTTACATTAATGAAAGCACTGCTGCACTGCCGCCAAGTTAGCCCTGCCTTTATAGCAGGAGTCAGTCCCAAAAGGGGGCCATAGCGCAAGCTGCCTTATAAGCCTGATGCTAAGAAGTAAGCCCATTTCTCCTCAGAAACACCCATTCTCTTGCTCCTTTTCTACCCTGTGCAGTGTGCACTTGTGAGTCAGGGAGCAGGTGCACAGGGGTCTGAGACTTTTAGCCACCCCGTGCAAAAGACTGTGCCTCCTGCTTTATCTTACTGGTGCCCATGCTGGAGTGCAACCAGGGCCGGCTCCAGGCACCAGCCGAGCAAGCTCGTGCTTGGGGCGGCAGATTTCAAAGTCAGAGGGGTAGCCGTGTTTGTTGCTTTTTACAGATTCAGACTGAGGGTCCTGTGGCACCTTTAAGACTAACAGAAGTATTGGGAGCATAAGCTTTCGTGGGTAAGAACCTCACTTCTTCAGATGCAGGTTCTTACCCACGAAAGCTTATGCTCCCAATACTTCTGTTAGTCTTAAAGGTGCCACAGGACCCTCTGTTGCTTTTTACAGATTTCAAAGGGCAGCATTCCATCTAATCCTTTTTTTGTTTGTTTTGGTTTGTTTTGCGCTTCACCACCCCTGCAGGTTTTTTCTTTTTGGTTTACTGCTCCCGCCGCCCTGTAAGGGGCGGAGGAGGGGAGCGCCCTGCACCAAGCCCGGTAGGGCAGCCCGCCTCCTTCCCTGCCTTCCGAACGGAGCCCTCCCAGCAGGCGGCACAGTGGGAGGGGCTGCGTGGCAAGCGCCCCGCTTAAGGAAGCCCTGGCCGCCCCCCTTCTCTTCCCCCCCTCCCCCGCTAGCCAGGGTGCGCACTTCGCTGCCCGGGGTCTGCAGGGCCGGGAGTCCCCCTGCACCCACGCTCCCACCGCCCCGCAGGTATTTTTTGTTTGTTTTTATTTTTTCTTTCCTTCGCCGCTCCGGCAGGCGGGCCAGTTTGTCGTCCCCCCCGCCTGCAGCTCCGGCCGGGGGCAGGTTTGTTTTCCTCCTCCCCTCCCCTTCCCCCCCACCCCCCACCCCACCGCTGCTCCGGCTGGCCGGGCGTTTTTTGCTTTGGGCGGCAAAAAAGCCAGAGCCAGCCCTGAGTGCAACGACCTGCTGTGCATTCTACGAGGGCTGGCATGATCTAGCCTTCTAGTTGCACAACCACAGATGAATTTTTCCATGGGGGGGGGCGGGAAGGTGGTAACAGATATGACAGTGGACGCTGGTCACATCTGAAATGGGAAAGGCAAAACTGACAGGTAAAGGTGCATTCAGAGTCAATTTACAGCAGCAGACAAGGATCCTCCTAGGTCACTGACTCAAGAATCCTATAGTAGGAGAGTAGGCAAACCATATGCTGCCAGCAGATACTACTATGCTCTCAGCACTTGAAGGCAGACTAGTTTCCTGGCTAACCCTCCTTTGGGAAAACTTCCCCCCTTCCCACTGGAGCTAATGCCAGCAGCACTGCCCCTCACTTTATAAAGGATGAGGTCACCTTCCCAATTTGAGTGACTGGTGAATGAATTGCTGATTAATCTGTTATCTTTCCTCTAATCACAATAATTGTTCTTTTCTGTAAGTTCTTGCTGGTGCACAGGGAACCAGTGACCTCATCACATTGGCATTTATCACTTTTATTGCCATGCAATGTTGTGAGGAGATTAGCTGGGTGGAAGCAGAATGTGCTGGGGGAAAGCATGCAGATCACTTGGATCATGCATGCTTTTTGTGCATTTTCACTTGTGTGAACTCCAGCTTCTCCCCCTGTGCGGAGTACAGAAGTGTTCTCAGCCATAGCATTTGGACCAGTGCCTCCCCTGGAAAAATGGACACCTATATTCAGGACCAAAGTTTTGAATTAAAAACTTTCTGGACATCTTGTCAACAGCCACTACCTTGCTAAGGCATCTGGGGCCTCAGGTCAAACACTATTAAAGAGGTTCCACTAGAGATGGGCTGAGCTGCTCAGTTGGGATCCAAATTGGAATCTGCATTGTTTGCAAGGTTGAAGAGGGAGACATTTGAACCCCTTGCCCAGATCTGTTTAACCTATTGTACAGCTAGATGATAGCTATGGAGTTCATATCTGAGGGCCTATTCTCCCACCCACAGCATAGCAGTGACTCTTACTAACTTCACTTGTAAGAAGCAGCATGGTCTAGTGGATAGGGCAAGGACTAGGATCCAGGGCACC
>NW_020664447.1:42511942-42514211 GCF_002925995.2 Terrapene triunguis
ATAGCTATTGATTGCTGGGCACTGTACACATATATAGTAAGAGATAGTCTGACCTGAAGCACTTGCAGTATAAATAGACAAGAGGGTGGGAGAAAAAAGTATTGTTACCCCCATTTTACAGAGGAAGAATGGAGGCCCAGAGATTAAGAGACTTGCCCAGGGTCACACAGAAAGTCCAAGACAGAGCTGGGAAGTGAACTTAGATCTCATGAGACCCAGTCTAGGGGGTTGGCCACAATTTGCTCTGGTGAGGGAGAATGCGGAAGTGAGAAATGCTGCAAACTCCCTTATCTATTTTATCTTCTGGGGCAAAGTGGAAGCAATCCCCAAAACCTCTTCCCCTAATACCATTATCCCTTCTCTTCACTATGCCCCATCTCATGCTTGCCATCCCCAGAGGCACGTGCTATAGTTCTGCTGATTAGAGCCACAGTACTGCTGTTCATGCACTGCTGAGAGCTATAGGCAAGATCACCAGCGACCAACCAAAGTTTCAAAGGAACTTCTGAGAGAGTGAAAAAGGGGGTTTTCCCTTTGGGTTGTTCTGAGAAGGAGACACAGTATTTGGCAGTGAGCAGATAGGACATGAAGCAGTTTAGGCAGTCTGTGCAGCCTTTTTCTCCTGCTGCCATGAAACAAAATATAAACATGTTGATCCTATAAGCAAAGCGTTGATCCTGGTTTCTGGTATACTAGTTATGAGCAATTAGTGTAAATATTGCAGAGAGATTTGGTTCTGTCTCAAACAACTTGGAAGGGCATCTCCTGCCCCTCCACATCTAGAGGATTAAGTCTGAATTCCTGCCTCATTACTACATAAAGCCCCTCCCACAACTTCTCTGGTTTCAGGAAGTGGGGATAGCCTGAAAAGTCACTGAAACATACATCTGTGAGAACTGTGGACTGTTCAAAGATTGAATTTAAGGAGAGCCAAAGTGGTTCAGATAAAGTTAGAGTGGGCCTTAAATTGCTAACATCACAGGTGTCTGGAACCAGAGTTTTGTGTCAGGTCCAAATAAAAATCAGACTTGATCCTAAAACTTTGCCCCAAACTCAGATCAAACCAGAATCTAACCCTTTTGTATACTATTCTCTTTTATACACAAAAAAAAAAAAAAAAAAAGTAGCAGAAAATACACATTCAACAAAGGAATCTTAAAGAGCCCACAGTATTTTCCTATCTTTTGGAAAGTCCTCATTATTATGGTTACCAAATGTGTGATGCAACTTACGTAGATGACACGGTGGAGGATGGGGACCAGACAGAAGCAAATTTAGGGACATCTGAATCTAAAGCACCCCTGAGTTCGCACCAGCTTTCACCCTCCTATTACTTTTTTCGAGAGTACTTTTTCCACTTCCTTTTAATTCTCCTCTCTCATCAACTTCACACAGATGTAACTTTACTGATCCCAATAGAGTTATTCCTGATTTACATTAGCGTAAGTGAAAACAGAAAGCAGAATCAAGCTCTTAATTTCTAAATGCTTAGAAGAACTGTTTTCATTCAGTAAGGAAATGTATTCATTATTATGATTAAACTTCTAAAACATGCTGTTAGTTGTTCCCATTACAGACAAAAACATTACGTTGAAATTAAAGGCAGGAGTATGTATTAGTGATATAAAATTTAAAAAAAAGTTAGGGAGGTTGTAATTATCGCCCAGAAATTTCAGAGTTAAGGTTAAACTAAAAAGAAATAAAAATATATTAAGTAGGGCTGTCGATTAATCTCAGTTAACTCATTCGATTAAGTCAAAAAAATTAACCATGATTAAAAAATTAATCTCGATTAATTGCACTGTTAAACAATAGAATACCAACTGAAATTTATTAAATATTTTAGATGATTTTCTACATTTCAAATATATCTATTTCAATTACAACACAGAATACAAAGTGTACAGTGCTCACTTTATATTATTTTTATTGCACTGTAAAAATGAAAAAACAAAAGAAATAGTATTTTTCAATTCACCTCATACAAGTACTGTAGTGCAGCCTCTTTATCATGAAAGTGCAACTTACAAATGTAGGTTATTTTGTTATGTAACTGCACTCAAAAACAAAACAACGTAAAACTTTAGAGCCTACAAGTCCACTCAGTCCTACTTCTTGTTCAGCCAATCTCTAAGAGAAATAAGTTTGTTTACATTTACGGGAGATAATGCTGCCCACTTCTTAATTACAATGTCACCTGAAAGTGAGAATAGGCCAGGGCTGGCTTCAGGGTTTTTGCCGCCCCAAGTGGCACAAAAAAAAAAAAAAA
>NW_020664447.1:42514311-42518150 GCF_002925995.2 Terrapene triunguis
GATCTGCGGCAGCAACTCGGCAGGAGGTCCTTCGCTCTGAGCTGGAGTGAGGGACCATCCGCCGAATTGCTGCCGAATAGCTGGACGTGCCACCCCTCTCCGGAGTGGCTGCCCCAAGCACCTGCTTGGTAAGCTGGTGCCTGGAGCCGGCCCTAGAACAGGCATTCGCATGGCACAGTTATAGCTGGCGTTGCAAGATAGTTATGTACCAGATGCGCTAAAAATTCAGATGCCTCTTCATGCTTCGGCCATCATTCCAGAGCACATGCTTCCATTCTGATGATGCTTGTTAAAAAAATAATGCATTAATTAAATGTGTAACTGAACTCTTTGGGGGAGAATTGTATGTTTCATGCTCTGCCATATATTTCATGTTATAACAGTCTCGGATAATGACCCAGCACATGTTGTTCGTTTTAAGAACACTTTCACTGGAAATTTGACAAAATGCAAAGAAGATACCAATGTGAAATTTCTAAAGATAGCTACAGCACTCGACCCAAGATTTCAGTATCTGAAGTGCCTTCCAAAATCTGAGAGGGATGAGGTGGGAGCATGCTTTCAGAAGTCTTAGAAGAGCAACACCCTGATGCGGAAACTACAGAACCCAAACCACCAAAAAAGAAAATCAACCTTCTGCTGGTGGCATCTGAATCATGATGATGAAAATGAACATGCATCGGTCTACACTGCTTTGGATGGTTATCAAACAGAACCCGTCATCAGCATAGATGCATGTCCCCTAGAATGGTGGTTGAAGCATGAAGGGACATATGAATCTTTAGTGCATCTGGCATGTAAATATCTTGTGACCCTAGCTACAACAGTGCCATAAGAATGCCTGTTCTCACTTTCAGATGACATTGTAAACAAGAAGCGGGCAGCATTATCTTCTGCAAATGTAAACAAACTTGTTTGTCTGAGCGACTAGCTGAACAAGAAGTAGGACTGATTGGACTTGCAGGCTCTAAAGTTTTACATTGTTTTATTTTTGAACGCAGGGTTTTTTTTGGTACCTAATTCTACATTTGTAAGTTCAACTTTCATGATAAAGAGATTGCACTACAGTACTTGTATTAGGTGAATTGAAAAATGAAATTTCTTTTGTTTTTTTACAGCGCAAATGTTTGTAATCAAAAATAAAGTGAGCACTGTACAATTTGTATTCTGTGTTTCATTGAAACCAATATATTTGAAAATGTAGAAAACATCCAAAAGTATTTAAATAAATGGTATTTTATTATTAACAGTGCAATTAATCGGATTAATTTTTTTAATCGCTTGACAGCCCTAATATTAAGATATTGAAATGCACTGTTAGGGCACCTTAACTTTGCCCTATAATGAGGCCATAAGGGGAGAAATGAAAAACATCTTTAAAAAAGAAAATCAGTTAATCTCATCTAGAGCCACAAACACTACAATGAATATTTCATGGTGTCATTTCAGGGCAGAGTTAATGTTGTTCCAGTGCCTTAACTGTCCATTTCCAAACCTTGCAATAGTTGGAAGCTTTGCTATTGACTTCAATGGAACCAGTATTTGGCCTGCAGTCTGCATTTATAGTTAGCTGTACTAATCAAATTAGTACAGCTCAAATGGGTTCCTAGTGAAATGGATTCATAAACACAAGTCTAGACCCTCAGCTGGTGTAAGTCAGTGCCCATAAATTGTATACAGGACTTATCTGGAGGATTTACTGAAATAGACACACACACACACACACACTTGAAAAGCACCTGTCAACATTGGCTTTGTACTTTTAACACATCCTGCATATTGCTTCCTGGCTGGGCCCATCTCCCCTAGTGACTCAAAGTTACAAAGTCCTTCAGTCCTGAGTCATTGTCTATTATTGTCAAGTGCAGGTGGAGAACACCGGAACAGGGAATTGCTCCAGAGCTTTGCCAGACAAAGCAATGTCACCATCTCCAGACTGGAATCTCTTCTATAAAAAACAAATAGACTTTTCTCCCCTTCGTAATTACTACTCCAGATTTATTTCTGATAAATCTTGTTAGCTCAAACTAGGATAGAAGAAGGGCTAAGGTGTCTCTTGAGACAAGAAAGCGAGGGGTTCTCAGGTCATACAACCCTAAGAACAGCAAGGTTTGGGGTTCTGTTTGGTAGTTGTTATTTCAGCTACCAGTAAAGACCAATCTCAGAAATGGGGAAAGTCTGGATTCTACCTAGGCTATGTATACTCTGTACAGATCAGGGTGGAAACCTCACCCACTCGCACATGGTGCTAGCACAATTATTTTCAAAGTCAGTAGTGTGTTCCAGGAGTGTGGTCAGACTGGGCTTGTCTTTGCCCAACTAAAATTCCCTGGTTTGTCAGCTTTGTTCTCTTTGGCAATAGCTGAGGGAGCCGCAAACAAAGAGGATTTAGAAAAGTAGACTCACCACTAGTGCACTCCCTCATGACCGGGCATGATGTAGCAGACTCTCCTCATCTAGTGCCTCCTGTCAACAGTCACTCCAGCCCTGAAGTCTGCCTCATCTTCTGACTCAGCCCTCTGGCCAGGTCACTTTTATTCCCCCCACCCCACAGGTAAATGGGAGTCCCACAAACAAAAGTCCAATGTTCTTACATCAGGTCTTCAGTCACCAATTCTGCATGATGTGGTCCTTACACCCTCTCATCTCAGGGCTTTCAGAAATCATTAAGCCTTTGTATCTAGGAGCTTCACACCTCCCTGGGTTTTTCTCACAGCCCCTTCTGGGCCCCCTATGTACCTGAGATTCCACAGCCTCTCTAGGTTTACCCTTCTTTCAGGGCCAGGAGGACTCACAGGGATCTGCTCTGAACTTTCCCTACAAATTCTAATTGAACATATAAACGTAAACCAACTTCTGTCTTTCTTGTGTTTGAACTTTCATCCCTGTTAAGTTTCCCTTGCTCAACTGAACGCCTTCGAGGGCTCCCTGGAAGTCCAGATCCTGCCCTTTTATCAGGGCTTACTCCTGGAGCTTGCTCTACCTCAGTGGTTGCACCTTGTCCCTCCTGATCCTTCACTGAAAGCTTCTTCTCAGAAGAGGCACTCAAGGCCTGTTCTCCCATCAGACCTCTTCCTGCCCTGAAGTCCTTCCTTTATAATAGCCACCCAGTTTTTCCCCAGCTGGGACTCATCTATAATTGGGCCTGGCCCACCCATCAGGTGCAACAAATTGCCCTTACTGAGCTCTCCAACTACCCATAACTCTTTCAGTGCTAGTATGGGCTTTATACCCCATCAGAGAAGGTTTGTTTGTAGTTGGAAGAGGGTGAAGAATTCTCTGGTGATCAGTAGAATTCTGGTTGTATTATGTGTCTTTTCATTTTGGAAGATATTCACTGTTTTACTGTGGGCAATCAATGATCACAGGAACATAATCTCCTCTCTCTCTGCCACCTCACACAATAAAATCTAGACACTGCACTTCCCAGAGGGACATGAGAAGGTGATGAAGAGTACCAACTCCCAAATAGTTGTTTGGGAGTATAACCCTTCTGCCCATTGGAATTGGCAGCAACCAGGTCTGGGTTCAATATCTAGGGGTTTCTCTTCAACAATACAACACAAAACCAGCTCCAGCCCCCACCCTGTAACTGGGGACAATTACATACCACCCCCTGGGTGCCTCTAAGAGGCAATACTTCCCTCTCGCAAGCACAGAGTCTGAGTGTAGAAAAGAAACTTTTAATAAAAGGAGGGAAGTAACCCAGCATTAATTTGGGAAAATGCCGCAAACCGGGTTTATAAACATAAACTGTGAGCAAAAGACCACCCCCAAGTAAGTTGGGCAGTGTCCTTTTCTGTCAGGTTCTTAAGTCCAGCAACCAAAAGTCCCTTTAA
>NW_020664447.1:42518160-42522526 GCF_002925995.2 Terrapene triunguis
CTTTATTGCTCTGTAGATTATAAACACAAGAGTTACTCCATTACCAGTCTCCATCAGCAGGAGTCACTGTAAACAATGGGCTATGAGCACTGTCTGGGGATGCTGACAACTCCTCTAATGCCACTCTCATAGGCGCTGACTTCCCCTCTTTCCCGTAGGTGCTCGACCCCCACTCTGTCCCCGGCTCCGCCCCCACTCCACCTCTTCCATGAGTCCCCGCCTGGCCCTACCCCAACTCCGCCCCTTCCCTGGCAAAATTCCAACTCCTTCCCCAAATCCCCACCCCAGCCCCGCCTCTTCCCCACTTCCTCCCCTGAGCGCGCCACGTTCCCGCTCCTCCCCCCCTCCCAGAGCGTGCTAACACTGCCAAACAGCTGTTTGGCGGCGGCCTGGCAGGAAGCGCTGGGAGGTAGGCAGAGGAGCGGGGACGTGGTGCTCTCAGGCGAGAAGGAGGAGGTGGGGGGCAGGGCGGAGCTTGGCTGCCAGTGGGTGCAGAGCACCCACTAATTTTTCCCACGGAGTCGGTGCCTATGGCCACTCTGTCCCACCAGTAAGTCACCTTAAGCAGCACTAGGATCATGGGTTCAAACGCCACTCGTTACATTTACAGAACCAAAGGCGGCACAGGCTGACTCCTCACTGCTAATTAAGTTACTGTCAAATGCAGTGTTTATTCAGATGTGTAAGCAACTTGCATGGATGATCAGAAGCTAATGAGAAAGACACTTTAGACAATATGAATCATCTCTAACTCCCCTGATATCTTTGTGGACCACGGTGTGGACCTGGCGTAATTTTATCTTTCATTATTTTTATAAATGTGACTGAGCAAATAGGACCAGTATGGTTGGCCATCATGGCCCCTTTCCTTTTTGTTCTCTCATGACCTGCCCTGTGTGATCCCTCTGAGTGTCTGGTGGTTTCCATGCAGCAAGATGAGGTGCTTTATCAGAGTCCATGGACTTCTAGCTAAATAATGGGGCAATTAGGGGTTTTTCAGCCCTGTGAGTCAATCTAGGGAACGGACCTCCCTGCCAGGTCCTTCCTTTTGAATAGAAGTTGCAACAAGAGGCTTATCAACCCTTGGCCACATCTGCACATGGGGTGTGAGTCAGTTTAACTCCATTCACTTCATTCTTCACTTCCTCTTCCAGCTAACTATTGATGGTTCAATTGCTGTCACAATCACCCCTTGGAACAAAGCATCAGCTGGCTCCGGGTCTGACCACACACTTTGGGGGAAAAGAACAGCAGCAGCATTGTGCTGCCACGTAGGAGCCTGAGTTTTCAAAGCACCCTTGCCATTTCTACTCTTCAGGTGGGTCTGTCCTGTAGAGAGTAAATCCTGGCACACACACAAGGGCAGGATTCAGAGCAGTTTACATGCAGAGCTGCAGCAGCTAACAGCTTGGGCGTTGTCATGGCTTTTGCACTAGCCTCTACGACCAGTTGAGCTGGGGCTCTCTGGTTTCGGCAATAGGGCAGCCTTAAGGAGACACACCAATACCAGAGCCAAAAGGGGTTCAGAGCACCAAAGAGGTCTGAATTTCAGGGAGAAAGTATGCAATTACATCACACGCCTCTGGTGGCTGGAACAGACAGGCACAGTCATCCTGGGTGAACTGCTTTCCCTTCCCTTCTCAAGGGAGAGTGCAGGTCTCATGGCTGGTGGTGGTACAAAACACATCTGAGAAGACAAACAATTTGAGCAGGGGTGACCCAGAATGCAACATGAAAACCAGAGGGCCCCAATGCAAGCCAGGAAATATCCCAACTACTGCATTTGGACAGTGAATGATCCCTGACTCTGGTTGGAGGGCCAAGAGCCTTGACTAAAATCAGTGAGGAGAGAGGGAGGCCAAACTGGAGACCATCTGCCAAAAGAAAACAACCTAACCAGGGACTGGGAGAGAAGGAAGAGGAAATGGAATCAACCAGAAGGGGCAGTCCAGTCGACACTGAACGAACATGCTGTTGCAGAGGAATTACACTGGAATTGCTGATGGCACCCGGCCCCTTCACACTCATCTTTCAAATAAAAGCGTGACCATGCAACCAAGGAGCCTGTCTTTATCCCCTTTGCTCATGGCAGCCATTGGGAATGGACAGCACAAAGCTTGATCAGTAACGTGAGATAGTCTCTTGCCAGGGTGTGTGAGGAAAGGATTGGACTCTGAGTACAGGTCTCCTCTTTGGAGGAGGTCAGTCAGTTTGGCAACAACTTCTTGCCCTCTGCAAGGGGCAAGGATCTAACGGGGTCAGTTCTCTCTCTAGTGACGATGCTCCTAAGATCTGCTATCCTGCATTTTCAGCGATGTCTGAATTCAGGAGAAACAGGTTTTATCTTTTGTTGCTGACTGATTTCACTTTTGCTCTCTAATTAGGTCACTCCCATCAGCTCCACAAGAGACCCTTATCAAGCCAAATCTTGGCAGGCTATGGCTGTGCCTGTGTCAGATGTGAAAGGAGCAGGTGGCCATGGCCTCAAGCTCTATTGTTTCCCTATTGTGGTCCTCGGGGAATGGTTAGCAATACAGGCAGCCTCGCTGCAGGCTGCAGAAGTTAATTTGCCAGCAAACGATAGCAAACTCCAAATTGTTGCCATCCCCACTCAGCAGCAAACAATAAACTATTAATATTTTCATGACTTGAAGACCCATGTGGTTTGCCAAAGCAAGATAATTATTCAGCTAGTTAGAACAACCTCTATCAGACAGCCTTTTGTGATGCTCTTTTATTACTGGGTCTTGTAGTCATTGTCATTTCATATCCTTGGGAAGAGCCACAAAGATTCCATCTTGCCCCCACCCGCACAACATTGTGCTACATGGCGCTGGGCCTTTACACGCACTGTCCCTCAGAACCTGAATGGGGGTCTCCACTAAGATCCACCTGCCTCCAAGGAAGTTGGAGATACTGCCTTTCTGTGGAGTGCTATTTTTCCTAACCTGGAACTTCTTTATCTACTAAGGCCCCAGCACGGTGTTAAACTTGCTGTGCTTCTAAAGGTGCTACCTGATATAACTGGAGAGTCTCCATCTGCCCCAGCCTGGAGATCAGCGAGAGGATTTTCTTTATCACTGAGATATCTTTTCCCACAAGCTCCTTAGCAGGGCATTAGAGAGCTTTCTGTTTGCTAGAAAGTTTGCCTTTAATAATCTGGACATTGTCTGTCTACCAATACCATCACCTCAGCTGGATTTTCTCCATCACTTGGATATTTGCTCCAGCTAATAACATGCTAATGCTAGTAACATCCAGAATGGTGTCATAAGATCATTTCACATTAATACGTACATATTTGGCAAGCACTCCCAACACACATTTTCCACCTGTCCCAGTTTTGCTCATCCCTCATCAGATATGGTACACAGGACCTACACCCACCCGATACTGGCACAGGACATGGGATCAGAATCTACCAGAGCTCCAGGCTCCCGCTGCATACCATGGCAATGTAATAGCAAAATAGGAGTCTAGGAAAACTCTCCTCCCCATCTGCACTCAAAAAACATGTGGGAAGTGAGTTGTGGAAGAAAAAATTATTTCTACCTTCCAGTACATAAGAACGGCCATACTGGGTCAGACCAATGGTCCATCTAGCCCAGTATCCTGTCTTCCGACAGTGGCCTATGCCAGGTGCCCCAGAGGGAATGAACAGAACAGGTAATTATCAAGTGATCCAACCCCTGTTGCCCATTCCCAGATTCTGGCAAACAGAGGCTAGGGATACTTTTACTCCCCTTTACTAATTAAATTCAGGTAAATCTCACAGGTTCAGTCAGATGAGCTCAGGATGCCTAAAAAATTGCCTAAGCTCTGGGACAGGGGTTACATCTGACAATCCCCTCCTCTGGCACAATGGAACTGTGCACTGCAAGGGTAAAGCTCATTCGTGCAGGAGACCAGTCCAAAACAGTGAAACAAACTCTCTCAAGATCTAACAATCATCCCAAGCCTTGCCCACTTCCACTCCCACTGCAAGGTGCACTTGCCTTTCCTAATACCAACACCTAGCACAAGCACAGACACACATTAAAATTCGTTCGAAATCCACATGCAGTTTTTCCTCCTGGGCACTGGACGAGTAAACTAAGGAAAGAACTCTGCATGACAGATAATAATCAAGTCACCTAATGCACTACTAGAAGGCACTCAGATATCACTGTGATGGGCACAATATAAGAATGTGAACAGAATAGAAGCACCCAAACGTTCAGATGTGAAATTTTGCCTGTTCAAGGGGAACTTTTTGCCCTGCTTTGATTCCATGTCAGTGTGAGTCTTGGCAAAGATTTGGGTTGGGTTGTCTTGGTTCCAAACCACTTTCCTGATACTTAATCAAGCTCCCTACTTCTCTCTCCCC
>NW_020664447.1:42532526-42544736 GCF_002925995.2 Terrapene triunguis
GGGTTGTTTTTATTTCCCTTTTTATAGATGGGCACTATATTTGCCCCGCACCTCCCTGCCACCCCAGCCCTGGGCTCTCCCCACCAGCTGCACCCTCCTGCCGCCCCAGCCTTGGGTCACTGGTAACTCGCTCCCAGGGCGAGTCATTCAGCAGGAATTTTGTATGTGCACAGAACACAGACAGGACTAGTTCCCATATGGTTACAGAACTGCAGTACAGTGGAACAATTTTCAGCTTGTGTTATTGGAGGATATCTGGATGCATATTATAAGACTGTCCCACATAAATGAGGAAAAGTTGAGGTGCCTTTATTGTTCTTTTGTTCCACTCTTTGTTTCTATGGGGAATTTGCCAATGCAATATCACTGTCTTCCTTTTAAACAAATAAAAGGGCAATGGCTGTTGAAAATAGCAATTCCAGTCCTAATAACCACTGGGAAGCATTTCTTGCTCAATTTTATCCTACTTTTTCTACAGCAAGTTACAGTGGATCAGTATATTTGATTTGGGAGAAATGAAGTAACAGCTGCCCAAATTGAGCTTGAGCACTCCTGAATTTTGAGGGTGTTCAAATCTGGAAGGCAGGTGCTAGATTCCCTTTCTGAATATTAGCTAAATCTAGAAAGGAAAAGTCAATTTCTGCTTCTATGGCTCAGAAGTGGAAATCCTCCTACGTGCCTGGTAGTATATCTAAAGCTGCCCAGGTCCTCTAGTAGAGCCTCCCCCTCCCTTACTTTTCATTTTAAATTCTAGTGGGATCCACGTACCTCCCTTGCTAGGCTTCAGATAGAGAGGTGCACTGTCCATTTAGTCCACCCAATTCTTTCTTTGGGGGCTGCAAGGTGAGGTCACACCAGTATCCCTAATCCAGCCTGGGGATGTCTTCTGAAGGGGATATCTGGGCCAAAGCCTTCTACTCCTTGGGCATACTTGTTCCCCATTCACAGCGCCAGCCCGCTCTAGCAGTGAGCTCTCCATTCACAGCAAGCTGCAGCATGAGGTCTCAGCTACCTCACTCCCTCCCCCTCCCTTTCCTGTTGATGGCTGCCAAGGGAATGCTGGGAAATGTAGTTCTTTCCCTACTCCAGGGCTGGATCTATAGGCAGGGAGCTAACCAAGGAACTACAGCTCCCAGGGCCCCCTGTTGGTTCTCAGCTCCCTTGCCGCCCCAAGAACCTGCTTGCTTTGCTGGTGCCTAGAGCTAGCCCTGGCCTCAGGACAGGAAACTGGACTAGCTGACCATTCAAGATCCTTTCCACATCTAAATTTCTCTGATTATGGTGTATGACTGTCCTCATAACTCATGAGGTATTCTTTCTGCCACAGATTAGCTACATTAAATTATTTAAACAAAAGAGTAACAAATAGTGAATATCACACTACTCTGGTTAAAAAAATATGTGAATGAATAATCATTTGTGCTCAAATTCATGAGTAGGATGGAGTTAGCAAATATTTTCACAAATCCTTAATGGCATCCCGAATACTCACAAACAACAACAGCAAGCCAAACCTGCCACGGTTGTAGGTGAATCATTTTTCATATTTGCTCTGGTTGTGATGAGACAACTGTGGCAACACTTGTAGTGCTCAGATTTCCTGGAGCCTTTTCAGTCTGGCTTTAGGTCCAGGTAAATAGTACAGAGTCTGCAGGTGTCTCACTGGCTTAGAATCTCCTTCTTATGATGATCAAAGGCCAGGTGTCCCTTTTTCAGCTGATTTTTCTGGAGCCATCAGCAGCCTTTGATGCCAGTGGTCACTAGGTGGTGCTGACACTTTTGTGGGCCCTGGCAGAGAAAGACAGAGCTGTGCTAGATGGTATCCTCAGAAAGAAAAGAACAGAACCAACAGGTAGTGTTGGGCAACTGCTTGCCTGCCCAAGGCATGTTCCACAAGATTTTGGTGTCACCTTGCCTTTCCAACACCTAGGTGAGGCTGCTGGGTGAGATAGTGAGGTGGAGTGGGCCACAGTGCTATCAACATGTTGAGAAGATTCAGCTTGCTTATTCTTTTTCTTCACATGCAGCTGATGCAGTCTCTCCTTCCCCAAGTTGCTTCTTGGATGAGGTGACTGTGGCTCAGATCACAGAAGAATGAAGTGTAGCTGATTGGCTGACAGAAACAGCTGGAGGCAATGGCAGAACTGATAAGCATCCCCTCTGTCAGTAAGGTTCATGGTCTGGGGATCTTAGTGGATCCTCAGCTGCTATGCTGCAGGTTCAAGTAGCAGCCATGGTCAATAATGACATTATTTCCATCTAAATTTGGCCAGGAGATTGTGGCCTTTCCTTTTGGATGTGGGCCTCATCCCAGCTATCCCTGCCTCTGTCAGCTCCAGACTGGATTACTGAAATGTGCTCTCCAGGGAGCTACCCCTGAAGATCATCCAGAAACTACAGGTGGTGCAGAATGTTGCTGCTGGCCTCAGTGGCGCTTCAGCTGATAGGGAGTGTGACGGTGTACCCCATAAGGCTCCATGGGGAGGGGGTGCTTACAAATGCATGTATGACATAACTGGAATATGTTTTGTGCTGCCTGTGTCATGTAACATATCTCCGTAAAGGTCTACTATATCTATTCATCCTATTTTGTACATATATATCATTTTCTACTTGAGGTTAAGAATATGGGCTGTATGCTGGCTTGGTTTCTAAGTAAGCTCTGTGAGGCATTTGGTCAGCTTCTTTAGGAAGGAATTTGCCAGGTTAAGTACCTGATCAGGAAACACTTGGGGAACAATGCATCTTGGAATGCTCCAATCCACATAAGAAGTCTTCCTGGAGACATGCAAGAAACCATGTGGACAATGGCTTCAGCCTGTAAAGACTGAGTCATGCAGGGACATGTGACTTGCCCAGGTGACCCCAGAACTCCATCTTGGAGCTGGACTTTGCATAGGAGGGAGGAGGGGGGGTCTCCACCCACAAGAGAGAGTCTATTTAAACCCGTGGGAGACCCCTCCATTTTGTCTTCAGCTGGCTAAAGAAGGAGCCTCTCCACCCCCCCCCCCCAGGATACTTGAAGGAGACTGAAACAAAGGACAGTATCTACAGGGGGTGTGAGTGATTGCTGGACCCAGGCTAAAAGGAGATTAGCCTGTAAAAGGGAGTGCTCTGGGACTTGTGAGGAAATTATCTGTATTCAGTTTGATTAGACATAGATTTGCGCATTTTATTTTATTTTGCTTGGTGACTTACTTTGTTCTGTCTGTTACTACTTGGAACCACTTAAATCCTACTGTCTGTATTTAATAAAATCACTTTTTATTTAGTAATTTACTCAGAGTATGTATTAATACCTGGGGGAGCAAACAACTGTGCATATCTCTCTATCAGTGTTATAGAGGGCGAACAATTTGAGTTTGCTCTGCATAAGCTTTATGCAGGGTAAAACGGATTTATTTGGGTTTAGACCCCATTGGGAGTTGAGCATCTGAGTGCTAAAGACAAGCACACTACTGTGAGCTGTTTTCAGGTAAACTTGCAGCTTTGGGACAAGTGATTCAGACCCTGGGTCTGTGTTAGAGCAGACTGGAGTGTCTGGCTCAGCAAGACAGGGTGCTGGAGTCCTAAGCTGGCAGGGAAAACAGGAGCAGGGGTAGTCTTTGCACATCAGGTGGCAGCTCCCAAGGGGGTTTCTGTGATCCAACCCGTCACAGGGAGCATGTGACATCTCCACCCCACAGACTGCACTGGCTTCTCATTCATTTCTGGGGGTAATTCAAGATGAACACAAATCATACTGTACTTGAAGAATAAACTGACTCCGTCTCATTGTAACTTAATTAATTTAGTTGAAACCTTATCTTCAATGCATAATGGTCCAGTCACCCAGCAATCCAACTGCCTGGATGAATGGTACAGCTACTTCCCATGCATTTGTATGCTATCTTTTTCTCTTGATTGATATCAACTGATAAACACTCTTTGTTGACAAGAGCTTTATCCCCAGTAAATCCATCTCCTCCTCCCGCTGCTTTTTCACACCAAGAGGTCAGGGTTCCGAATCTGATTGCAACCTCGCAAGCTGTTGCTACCACTTTGCTTGTAGCAAACGGGAGGAAGAGGTGATGACCATGACAGGTATGGTTACTGGTAGGAATTTTAAATGGCTTATCTACCCTACATCAACCTTTTTATTTGTTTGCTCCTGGTTTGACCTTGCATTGAAATACCCCTTCATCCTTCTGGCTTTATCATTGTTTCAAATATTCTTCTCCTCAGCTCACGTCTACATTTGGGAAACTGTGTTACCTAGAAATGCAGCTGCAGCAATCCAGGCAGCCTTGCTCTGTGGGTTTGAGTTATTTCAGCTGAAGCTGAACTTGATTAACTGTTGGAAATACAGGCCACTGGACAAGATATTGCTCTCAGAATGTAGTGATATAACTGCCAAAACCCCCTCAGGCTTGTACTGTATTTTCTTAGTGACCCAATCATGCCATGTAACTACAGTACAAGCCTTTAGCAAAGGGAAAGGTCACCATGTGGGCACTGGATTCACATCAAACTTGAGCACTCCCAGGATCTGCCTGCATTAGACTCCGTTGTTCAGTGACATACAGGAGTCAGGAGACTGCCAAAATACTGGGAACAATGAGAAGGAATATCCCCATCAGAACAGTGCAAGTGTTTGCAGAGCTGTCTCTGTTCTCTCAGCATATGTCTACACTGCAATCAGAGGTGTGACTGCAGCACCTGGACACATACCCAAGCTAGCTCTGATCTAGCTAGATCAAATAACAAATAGCCGTGAAGCTGCTGCAGCACAGGCTAGCCACTCTAGTACATACTCAGGGTCCTACACAGCCTTGTACAGCCTGGGCTGCCACAGCTTCACTGCCATTGTTATTCAAACTATCTAGATGGAAACTTGCTCAGGGTATGTCACACCTCTGATTGCAGTGTAAACATACCTCAGTTGGGCAAAGCAGCAGCCTAGTGCCAGTGCCCTGCACTATCATGCAGAACCAGGTTTGACTCCTTCCTCCAGTCTAACAGTCCAGGTGGGTTGTGGGTGGGAGTACTATGATGGCAGCTTCCTTGGGGGAACAGCAGGAGAGCCCTGAACCATAATAACAGCACCTCATCACCGACTTGAGGAATGACGTTTCTGAGCTCAGAAAAGAGTAGAACCCGACTTTCTGTCAGGCTGTTGGCCTGTCTTTGCAGCCTCCCCCTGCACTTCTTTGGGGAGGGGGAGATCAGCACCCCCAAGTAGGCAACAGCCTAAAGATGGCTGGTTGGCTTAGCATCCACCAACCCCACCTAAATATCCCCAAAAGACTTCATAGCAGAGCAGGAGAGATTGCAGGCCACAGGATAAATTAACCACCCTTCCCAGAAGACTTCAAAAGTAAGAGGGATACTCTGGGGCTGAAGGAGAAGAGAGTTGATGAGGCCAGGAGAGAGGGAAGTGGGCTGGAGAGAGGGAGCTTGGGAAAAGATGGACCAGCTGAATACTTGTTTCTCAGGCTGTCTACACTAGCACTTTTGTCTACCAGGGGTGTGAGAAAAACCACCCCTGACTGACATAAGTTTCATTGAAAAAAGTGCCGGTGTGCCCAGCGCTATGTTGGTGGGAGACTGTATCCTGCTGACATAGCTACCGCTGCTCATTGGTGGTGGTTTAATTATGTCAGCAGGAGAACTCTCACCCATTGGCATAGAGTGGCTATGGGGAGACCTTACTGCAGGGTAGCACATCCCTCAGCCCGTGCCTCTTCCTGCGGCCCCCATTGGCCTCAGACGGCGAACCGTGGCCAGTGGGAGCTGCAATCGGCTGAACCTATGGACCCGGCAGGTAAACAAACCGGCCCGGCCCGCCAGGGGGCTTACCCTGGCTGGCCGTGTGCCAAAGATTGCCGATCCCTGGTCTATAGCCTCTGTGTTTTCCGAGTGCTATTGAAAACAGCTGACTCTCCTGATCAGGGCTGAGGCTGTGCTAGGAATGTATTACCCTGGGTTCACATCCCTAGTCTTTATTAGTTCTTAGACTGCAAAACTCTCTGCAGCAGAGACTTTCTTAATGTTAGTACATACAGCACCCAGCACAATGCAGTCCTGATCCATCCTGATTGAGACCTCTGTGCACTACAGCCCTAGAGACAATGAATAAAATAAAATTACATTACTTGAAATCTGGAAATAGTTTGAAAGTTTATAGGGGTTTTTTAGGTACATAAATGTGGATTTGTTTTGGTCTTGGCCAATATGAAAATTTAAATTCCCTTCATTCCTCTGGCTTGGCACAAGATATATAGCATAGGATTGAAATTTCTAATGCAGCTCTACATTTCCTGTTGATGCTGATGTTGTTGGCTTTGCTTACACTGATCCGCGGGGGGAGGGGGGGGTGTTCATCTGTGAGGACCAGAATGATCTAGGAGTATTTTCTCTGATGTTTCCAAAGACAGGAGAGAACTGTGAACCTTTCTGTACGTCACTCAGCATCAGCCATTAGGGCCTGATCCAACTCCCACTAAAGTCATTTGATAGGTTCCCACTGACTTTAGTGGGAACTGGATTGGGCACTTAATCGGAAACAGATTAACAGCTCTGCCACATTCCTATTCACTGTCTCCAATCCCTCATTATTTTAGTAGCATTATTTTCTTTTTTGTGGTCTCTCTCCTGAAGTTAGATTTAAAAAAAAAAAAAACTGAAATTTTCTCTGAAATCTGTTCATTATTTCTTCAGACTCTTCAAATTACCCTTTTAACTTGTGATTGCTTATTATTACAGACATTCCAGTCCTCCTCTTTATCAGATTGTGTCTATTTTAAAAAGCCTTCTGCTTATCGCTTATTTGCCTTGCTGCTGCACCACACTCTTCCCTGTTTAGACTTAGCCAGGATGAATTTTGAATTGCAGTTCCTCTGCAACTGTTTGTTAAATGTTTCCATTTTTTCCTGTAGTAGATCAATTTCTGATACTGTATATCAGAGGGAAGGCCCCATGCACTCCACAGTTCCACAGCTGCAGAATTTGCTGCAGAATCTACCCCTTGCCGCTGCAGGATCTGAGCTCTGAAATAAAGAATTAATAATAAATAATAATACACATTTAGCCCTTCTGTTTGCAAAGCAAACCTTCCCAATATGAATGGAATGTATACTGTTGTCTGCCTGAGTCTGCAGATAGCCTGAAACAATAGTTCTAAGAGATGTGAACTGCCTCATTCAACTCACTGGTGGTGTTAACTTTGAGGCATTACTGCAATATAAATGGGCTTGGGAGGATTCAAATTGCATTGGTAAATGTCAGCAAATGTCGATTTCACCATACACACACACACACACACACACACACACACACACACACACACACACACACACAAACTGATACAATGTTTCCATTGATAATAATCAAAATGTAAAGATTGGCAAGGTAAGAAAAATGCTGCTTGAGAACTTATTCAAGTTTGATTTAAGGATTTGTATATTTTTGACATGTGATGTTGACAATTTGAGTTTTAATGGTTAAAAAGCTTTTTAACTTTTTGGATCTGTCTACTGTTATAAAATGATTATTGTCCAGCCCCCCGCCCCCATAATTTCCCCCAACTATGAATATTTAAATCAATAAAAACTGGGGGGAAATGCTTAAAACCCTTAATGTTACACAACTGTGAAAATTTAAATTGAAACATATCTAAACAAATGCTTAAAATGAACATTGATATTATTATCCATCAAAATTATAAAAAAAAAATTGACTTCTGCCAAGCCTAAATAGAAATGTTACATAATAATAGTAATTTAAACAGCAACACTGTTAACTGTTTCACTGCCTTTCATCAGGAACATCCAGCTACTGTACTTATTTGAAAGTGTCTCCCCATCTTTCCAGCTGCCAAAAGCTCCAACTGTCTCTTAACCACTGCCGAAGCCTCTAGCTTCCTCCTGACAATTTCAACAGTGTAATTTACAAAGAGAAGGCTAAGCAGTGACTTGATTATAGTCTATAAATACCTACATGGGGAACAAATATTTAATGATGGTCTCTTCAATCTAGCAGAGAAAGGTATAACAAGATCCATTGGCTGGTAGTTGAAGCTAGACAAATTCAGACAAACTAAGGCATACATTTTTAATGGTGAGCATAATTAACCATTGGAACAATTTACCAAGAGTTGTGGTGGATCCTCCATCACTGACAATTTTTTAATCAAGAGTGGATGTTTTTCTAGTAGAAGCTCTGCTCTAGGAATTATTGTGGGGAAAATTCCATGACCTGTGTTATACAGGAGGTCAGACTAGATCACAATGGTTCCTTCTGACCTTAGAATCTCTGGTTATGTGTTTTCAATACAAAATTCTGCAGCACGTTGGAAATTAAAATTTCACAGCAGCATAAATTTAATTTACTATCAAATTAAATAACACAGAGGATATAGTCTTGATTGTATTATTCATTTCCATATTTAGTCCAATAAAAGCCTCCTCTTTTAATTTATCTGAAGCTGCTGTGGAATATCCAGTCTGATGCACGGGAGTGAGAGAGAATGCAGGGGGTTTGCCAGAACTTAACCCAAATTTGCTGCAGAGAACACTGGACCTTGGTTATAGGTTCTCAAATGAATCAGGAATTTAACACTCTCTTAAAGGAGAAATATCCCAACATAAGAAACTTTTTGTATGGCCTTTTCTAATACTCAGGACTACAATAGAATCTGTTATGTGATGATCTCCCCATTATAACTGAATGAATACTATTCAATGCAATAAAATAGAGCTTGAAGCATCAGAGAAGTGGTCTGAGCAAGTGTTATCTGAACTTTAACAATAAATAAATACAATTTGAGTTTTTACTGTTGTTCTTTCCTTTTGTCATTTGACTATGGCCAGATATATTGTTCAGACTATTACAAAGTGAATTGAGTTTTACAGAAAATCACATTTCACAGTGTACTAATAAGTGAATTTCAATCTCACACCAGAGCTCAAAAATGTTTTCCCTCATGGAATGTGCACATACAACAATATTTTGCATGAATACAGTGGTTTTCATCTGAGTAAGTTTTATGATCCTGATACAGAAGGAGAAAGTGAGATACAAAGAGGTGAAGAGACTTTCCCAAAGTCACCTAGTAGCTTAGTGGCAGAGTCAGGAGTAGAATCATGTCTCTCAGTACCCAGACTTCTCTAAACACTGCATCACACTGCTACACAGGGCCATGTTTTCTTCTTTCTGCACAGACATGCTTACATTTCCAATGACTTGTGCTTTTGGGTGACTTGCCTTTTGGGGGGCCAATTTAAGACACCTTAAATGGGCCTCATTTTCAGGGGGCAAGTGATCAGCGTTATCTGAAAATCAGGCCACTTTAAGGGGTCACCCAAAATCACTAGTTGTTTTTGAAAATCTAGGCCAGGGCCTCTCACTGCTATATTTATGCATGCCTAGACTTTTGCATATACATACCAAATGTATATGCACACGGGCTCACCCATATGTATGCACATTGAGCCACGTATGCCCACATGCATATACACATTCTCTCTTCCTCCCTTTTCCTTGTCTGTTTGCATGTCACTCTGCCAGGCTCAGGTTTTTGGCAGCCACTCCCTCCTGCCCTCACCACACGAGCAGCAGGCATTAATTCTCCCATCTGCAAACTTCACTCTTTTCCCCTCCTCTCTTTCTTGCCTTCCAGCAAACAGGCCCTCGCTTTACCTAAAATCAATCTGCAGCCTCCCACCAGATTCTAATCTGGTGCTTTTTAATCAAACAAATTTGCTGCTGAAATCAGTGCCAGCAGGGAGAGAGCTGCTAATTACCAAACGCCACGGTGAATAAACAGTATGACGTACTGTGCTCACAGCTGTAACCCATTCACACACTGGCCCCGTCATATAAATGGCATAGCTGGACACACCTGAAAGCAACAAACACAATCACACAGACTCTACCCAGCCTCACATGCCAACATGCACATATGTGCACACAGCCCTTCACTGCCTCTTCTTGTGTAGAAGAAAAGCCTATGCCGTTTGTATTGGATTGTATGTGCTAAGGACCTTGTCTGAAGCTATAAATATATCCATAGGAAAAAAACCTTTGTTCAGTAAAGGTTGCAGGCACATAATCAATGATTTGAGTGTATGGGCAGAACATCTCAGACAGGGGAGTCAAATGCACTAACTTTTATTTCTCTTCTGCTTTCTGGTTGGTCCCCACTCTCCACCAGTTAAAGTGACAAACAAGTGTTATTAGTGGGTTAATGCCTCTACTTTTAGATTATCATAATTCAGGATCCCCTTAGCCAATTCACTTCAAATTTTATAGGAAAATTTTGCCCTGGTTCCAAGCCTCAAGTACCCAATTTGAAGCAGATATTACTTTTGTGGTGGATTTTAGGGGCAAGGTATAGGACAACACAGTTTATAATGGAAGGTCAATCACAATCTCAATATGAAATAGTTCTTAGTTTAACAAAGCTAATGCAAATCACTTTACATGTAACTTAAATATTAGACTGCTAAATGCTTTCCCCTCTCATTGCTCTCTGTCCTACCTTCAGCTTCTGTGCCTTCATTGTGATTGCAGAATTACTTACTGTCCTAACTTTCATCTCCTTGTGTGTGTCTCAAACTGACAGCATCAGAACCTAGTCTCTTCCTTTGCAATGTAATTTACAGAGGCCTGAATTGGTTTGAGTGAAGTAAGAATTGATCCAAAGTTTTTTCCTGAAACTCCACCTGAATACTTTTAAAAGTATGAAAAGGGTTAGTTAACCTTTTAGGGGATGGGGGGGGAGGACAAAGAGGGGGGAGTGAAACTATTTTTAATTTTTATGCAGTTTCTGGTTGCAGGCAGAACCAGAAATTTGAAGTGTTGAAAGAGTGTGACAAAGTCTGTTCTGGCAGCGTTCCTAGGTGACATACTAGAAATCTCACCTAGAACTTTAGCCTAAATGTGTAGCCTCAACAGGTTAGAATGAGCATCCAAAAGTCTGAATGCTTGCCCAAACCAAATCTTTGAACCTTTTGAGATTCACCGTCATTCGATGTAATAATTGCACTTCCTACTAATCCTAGCTCACTGAGAAAGCAAAAGGGTGATAAGAAAGGAATGGTCTGCTCATTTTCAGACTGCAAAAGAAAAAAAAAAGGGCAGGGGAGGCTACAGTACAGCCATCAAGGCAAAATAAGATTAAGAATAAAGCGTCTCCAAACACAGGAGAACAGTCCCAAAGACAGGACTTAAACATCTTCCTTGCTTTCTTCCCACCTCCTTTCCAGTTTGGGGCATTAAAAAAATACCAACCCTTAATAGCTGGATCCCCCAAAAGAGGCTGAATCTAGACGGAAGTGGGTTGCAAAAGCATTGTAAGAATTTGCTACACAAAGATCTGCAGGGGTACAGGCGGCAGAATTAGCTCACAGGGGAGATTGTGCAGATATAGCACATAAAGCACTGTCTTTGGGTGACAAAGTTTCCCAGCATAGGCTTTTGTCAGCACTGACAAACAGCGCGAGAAGGCAGCAGCAACATGAGTCGATCTGAGTGAAGCCACTCTGAAATAGCAAATGTATAACTGCCTTGATGGCAGAGCCCTTCCTTTTGTGGCCATTGTTGTCAGGGTTTTTTTTTTTTTTTTTTTTGGAGGGTTACTTTTTTCTTTGGTTTTTTTTTTTTTTTTTTTTTTTTTGACAACTAGCATTTGGGGCGATGCCATAGATTCCATCAACACAGGAGCATGCTGAGGCTTTTCTTCCTAGCACCAAGCCCCCAGCCTGCGAGACCAGCGTGGTGTCTCCTGATCTTTCCAAATGAAATTAGGAAAATGGGCCGTCTGACTTGCATCTGCCTTGCACTGCACGAAACGGCATTACAGAGAGGGCTCATTTGCTGGAAAAAGTAATAAATGTAATTTCCAACATGGATTAGCTGTGCCACACTGGCTCCAAAAGAAAAAAAAAAAGGAAAGAGCCCACTGTCCATAAAAAAACCAAAAACACAATAGTCCCTCAGCTTCCAAAGGAGGACAGATAGTGGGTTAAACTTCAAAATAAAATGGAAGTGGTTCTAGGGTTCTTTTCAAATCAGTTTTCTTAGTTCATTGTTTTACAGAGGCATTGGACAGCCCAGCTAGAGCAAGGAGTTCTGTAGTTTTTGATGGAAAAGAGTGTGTCTAGTGGTTAGAGCAGGGGGCTAGGAGAGAAAGCTCAGAGGTTCTCTGCTGAGCTCAGCCAGTAGCTCGAT
>NW_020664447.1:42559736-42562249 GCF_002925995.2 Terrapene triunguis
GTCCTGAGCATCAGCAACTCCTAATAATTTCAATCGGAGAAGCAAGTGTTCAGCACCAGTCAGGATCAGAGATTGAAAATAAAGGATGGAAGGAGACATGGATCTAGAAACGTAAGTGACCTACTCCCTAATGCTATTTTTCTTGTTAGGATTTATTAAGATAGTTTATGGGAGACCGAGGCTAGTGGAAATGTTTAAGTATACTGTAGTTAGAGGCAACAACTGCTTTTGAAAACAGAAACCCCTGCATACCTCCGCTGTCTGAAGCAGAATGCACAGGGCATGGAAAGAGTGCTGTGAATCACTAGATGGATGGTAATACCACCTGGAGTAAAGCCAAGAGTCAAAGCTAGTACATGAGCATAGAGAAATTAACTGCTAAGTAGCTATTAATGGTGGCTCACAGGCTTCTAAATTTAGCTTCACTCCACCACCAAGCAAAGTTCTGGACGAGACTTCACTGACAGCACAATGCTTGAAAGAATGAAAACTCTTATTTGGGCATCTGTCTCACCTTTTAAAGAGCAGCACGTTTAGTCTGTCCCTGACCAAGCCTGCCACTTAGAGTATGCCCATTACAGTTCACAGCAGCCTCTAGAAAACTTCCCAGTTTCAGGAGGAAAGAGAGTATCAACTACTTTAAAACCTTCTTGCTTTCATGTGAAGTGATGCATGGGCACTTCTAACTAAATCGAAACCACTCCTTGACTTGAGCTGCTTCTGTATAGATGGCAGTATCTCTCGTGAAGCACTACAGCTGATGTGTTACATTGTCAAAACCATCCCAATGAATAGCACGTTCTCAGACATTCTCTGATAACACCTAGTTCCTCTGAGTTCTACAGAAGAAACAGCCCTGCTTAGTCCTCCTTGTGAGGAACTAACCTTGGAAGCTGATGCCTCTTGTCTCCTCATGGTTGGCAGCCAGAGAGGACACTGGGTCCATCAGCTAAGCAGAATGTGGCCATTATGGGTAGTTCTCTGAAAACATCTGCTCAATGTAGTCTGCAGTTAAAAAAACTAACAGAATGTTAGGAACCATTAGGAAAGAGATAGATAAGACAGTAAATATAATGCCATTATATAAATCCATTGCATACCCACACCTTGAATACTGCATGCAGTTTTGGTTGCCCCATCTCAAAAAGATATTTTAGAAATGGAAAAGGTACAGAGAAGGGCAACAAAAATGATTAAGGATATGGAATCGTATGAGGAGAGATTAAAAATATTGGGACTGTTGAACTTAGAAAAGAGACAACTATGGGGGGATATGATAGATGTCTATAAAATCAAGACTGGTGTGGAGAAAGTGAATAAGAAAGTGTTATTTACCCCCTTCACGTAACACAAGAACCAGGGGTCACCCAATGAAATTAATAGGCAGCAGGTTTAAAACAAACAAAAGGAAGTACTTTGTCACACAACACAGACAACTTGTGGAACTCGTTGCTAAGAGATGTTGTGAAGGCCAAAACTAACTGGGTTAAAAAAAAATGAAATAAAGTTCATGGAGGCTAGGTCTATCAATCGCTATTTGCCAAGATGGTCAGGGAAAGGACCGCATGGTCTGGGTGTCCCTAACTTGTGACTGCCAGATGCTGGGACTGGACAACTGGGGATGGATCACTTGATGATTGCCTTGTTCTGTTCATGCCCTTACAAGCGTCTGGCATTGGCCACTGTCAGAAGACAGGATACTGGGCTAGATGGACCATTGGTCTCACCTAGTATGGCCATTCTTATGTTACTAGATTTGGGAAAGAATGGAGGGTAAAAATTGATAGACCTATCCTCCATGAACTTTATCTAATCTTAATGGTAGGGACCCAATATAATAATCAAAAAGGAGATTTAACACAATGAAATGGTCTGCACTCATATCTTTCTTTCCCAAGGTCTAGGTAGGCCTAGCTTATCCCAAACACACCCCACCTCTGGGATAGGAGTTCAGTCTGCTCCCTTGGAGTCTCTTTCTCTCTCACACAGTTCTTCAGGGGCTGTCCTTTTATTTACCCAGAGGTTGTCAGCCCTGTGTCTCTTGAACCTGGTTAAAATGGTTAATGTGGCCCAGTAGGGAAGTTGGGGATAGACTTCACAGCTATTATCAGGTCAGTGTCTCCCCTCCCATGTAAGTGCAGTAACCCCCTTCATGACTCAGCCTCTTGCACTCATATAGCAAAGGCTACAATAACAATCAAGCAAGCAGATGGAACATAGAGTATTCATAAAACATTTCAGGCAGCTCCTCTTGGCTCTCACAGTCAAATACTGGGACTAGATTTAAAAAGGGATAATTTTGTCAACACCACATATGTAGTTACATAGGTTAGGGTAATAAAGTCTCATGCTTCAGGGCATAAGCTGATTGCTAGAATGGTCAGGAAGAAATTTCCCTTCCTTTCTGTGTACAGCATCAGTGGTGATGTCTCATTCTTAATCAGTGTGAGGCAGGGCTGGCTCCAGGGTTTTGGCCGCCCCAAGCAGCCAAAAAAAAAAAAAAAAAAAAAAAA
>NW_020664447.1:42562349-42594832 GCF_002925995.2 Terrapene triunguis
GCGATCGCAATCGCGATCTGCGGCGGCAATTCGGCGGAAGGTCCTTCGCTCTGAGCGGGAGTGAAGGACCATCCGCCGAATTGCCACCGAATAGCTGGACCTACCGCTCCAGAGTGGCCGCCCCAAGCACCTGCTTGCCAAGCTGGTGCCTGGAGCCGGCACTGGTGTGGGGGAAGGGAAGGAGGGTTCAGACATCCTTTTGGCTGGGCACATGTTGTGTTAGCCATGTAGTGGAATTGGGCTCCACCTTCAAAGCAAGAGTGAGCAGTTCTTTTAGCAAAGGATCATCAGGGTCATCGAGGAAGTGTGTGTGAATTGTGACAGACCCAGACCAGTGGGGTACAGGAGTCTGGTAGAGGGCAAATATACTGGTCACTGGATGAGTAGTTTTCTGTTCCCTGAGTGACCAGAGCAGGGGCTGCACTAGAGTAATCAGGAACCTGCTAGAACCAGTTAAGGCAGGCAGGCTAATTAGGACACCTGGAGCCAATTAAGAAGAAGCTTCTAGAATCAATTAAGGCAGGCTAATCAGGGCACCTGGGTTTTAAAAAGGAGCTCACTTCACTTTGTGATGGGAATGTGAGGAGCTGGGAGCAAGAGGTGCAAGGAGCTGAGAGGGAGAGGGTGTGTTGCTGGAGGACTGAGGAGCACAAGTGTTATCAGACACCAGGAGGAAGGTGCTGTGGTGAGAATAAGGAAGGTGTTTGGAGGAGGCCATGGGGAAGTAGCCCAGGGAGTTGTAGCTGTCATGCAATTGTTACAGGAGGCACTATAGACAACTGCAGTCCCCAGGGCCCTGGGCTGGAACCCGGAGTAGAGGGTGGGCCCGGGTTCCCCCCAAACCTCCCAATTGACCTGGACTGTGGGTTTTCACAGAGCGGAAGGTCTCTGGGCTGTTCCCCAACCCACATGGTGAATCTCTGAGGCAAGAAAATCTGCCATTAAGTGCAGGACCCACCAAGATAGAGGAGGAACTTTGTCACAGAATGTAAGATAAAGAGTTTAGTGAAAACCCATTCTCTGTGTCTGCTGGGCAGTTCAAAGAAATCAGATGAGCCACACTTCAGTGCTGAGTTTGGGAGTCCCCTAGTGGCTGTGCACTACACAGGGACATTGGGGCTGCTCCTGAGATGCTCCGCAAGGCCTATATGGAAATTCACTGTGAATGGCACACAGAACTGTGGTGATTTTTCTGCAATGGCCTGTGTTGCAGGTGCAACAAAAGCAGAATTGCTACTGGTAATAGCTGAGTAGGTATACATCTAAGGTCAGGGATGGCCAGGCAAGTGAGAACCAATGTTACAATTCTTACACTGTGTGGGAAAATGACGAGTTATTAAATGCAGCTGTTCAATGTACTAGAGCTGTGGTTCCCAAACTGGGGTTTGTGAACCCCTGGGGATTTCATGAAATGTTACAGGGGGTTCTCAGGGAAAAATTCCCTAATGGCAGACGGAGCTATCCCTAGGGACCCTGGGCAGCATGGGGCCAGCAGCCCAGAGCCCCTAGATTTCCAAGAGCTAAGCAGATCAAAGCAAGCAGCTCTATTACACTGAGGAGACTTAACCTTCAAGACTCCTTATAAGAAATGGAAAGGGAGGTGGATATTTTTTGCTGTTTTTAAAATTAAATAGGCAGCTAATATTGTTTTTAAAATTATTATGAAGAACAAGTTTAAGCTTTGTTGTAACGTGCGTTGTTTGCCTGGACTGCTCAAGACCCGAATGCTTGTGTAGGAGGAACTCTTTGAGTTGGCTTCTTAAATACCTTCATGCTGTTTCACATCTGATACTCCTTGATGAAACATAGGAGCCTTGTCTTATAACAGGCTTATTCAAAGTGATACAAGCTACAAAAGTGAGATCTTGGAAGAGTGTTGCCATTTTCATAATGCAATAAAAATACTGTAATAAATAATAATACATAGTGTGTAATAAGCAGTCACAAAAACAAATTTTATATTTCCAAGATCACTGCTTTTATAATTTATACTCGCGTAAAGGAGAAAATTCCTGGAAATATTCATTTTTAAGAGGGGGTTCACGAGACTTGACATTTTAGTGAAAGGGGTTCACAGGTTGTTAAAGTTTGGGAACCTCTGCACTAGAGCAACGTTCAGGGCTGGCGCAACCACTAGGTGGTTGCCTAGGGCGCCAAGTGTTTGGAGGCACCAAAAATCTGCAGCCCGGTGCGCCCCCCCCGGGGGGGGGGGCTCCTGCAGGCTGCAGCGGATGCATCTGGGCGCCGGCCCCCGTGCACCTCCCGGCTTCCCCCTCGGCGTGCTTGGGCTCTGCGGCTCCCGGGCATGTGAGCTGCCGCCGGGGCGCGGGGCCCTGAACCTGCTCTGGGAGGGGTAGCGGTGGCAGCGGCTCACACTCCCAGGAGCCGCAAAGCCTGAGCACAGCGAGGAGGGAGCCGGGGGGCGCACGGGAGCCGCCGCCCGCAGCCTGGGCAGGCGGGCCCCCCGGCTCCCCCTCACCATGCTCGGGTTCTGCGGCTCCTGGGCGTGTGAACCACTGCTGCCCCTCCCGGAGCTCCCCCCCTTCCACTGCCTCAGCACTCTGCGGGGGAGGGGCTGTGCACGTGGCAGCGTGTTTTGCCTCCACATGGAGCCAGCGTCTGACCGGCATGGGCACCGTAAGGGGAGTCCCGGGGGGGCAGTCAGGGAGCAGGGGGAGGGTTGGATAGGTCGGGAGTTCTGGGGGGGCTGTCGGGGGCAGGGGAACAGGGGGGGTTAGATGGGTCAAGAGTTCTGGGGGTCCTGTAGGGGCGGGGAGTGGTTGGATGAGGCGTGGGAGTCCCAGGAGTCTGTCTGGGGGTGGGGGATGGATAAGGGTTGGGGCAGCCAGGGGACAGGTAGGGGGTAGGGTCCTAGGGGGGCAGTTAGAGTGGGGGGGTCTCAGAAGGGGGCTAGGGTGGGGCTCTCCCCCCATCTTCTTTTTTGATTGTTGAAATATGGTAACCCTAGGCGAGGGGGAGCGGGGGGCATATGGGGGCCGGCGCATGCATCCGCTGCAGCCTGCAGGAGCCCCCGGAAGGGGGCTGGTCCGCAGCCTGGTCAGGAGGGGTGGGGGGCACCACTGCTCTCCGCTAGCGGCGCCGCTGCCTTTGCAGGGCTGCTGCCCCCCTACACCGCGCTGGCTCCTCCGTAGCTGGGGCTCACCGCCACCGCAAGCGGGACGCTCTGGCTCTCCGGTGCCTCCGGAAGGCGGTTCCTCCCTGCCAAGCTGCTGCAGTGGCCCAAGCCCAGCAAAGCCAGTGAGTGGACTTGGGGTGGGGGCTGCCGGGATGGGGTGGGGGAGGGCTTTCAGGGGGACTGTGCACCCTCCAGAGGAGTTCAGGGGGCAGGGATGGGGGAACCTGGTCTGAGGAACAGCCCCTGGGCACAGCTGGTCCCTGGGCAGGCTGGCCCCTGGGGTCTCTAAAGGCTCATTGGGGTTTGCCCCTCAATTAACCGATGTGCAAGGGGGGGAGGGCGCAAGGTGGAAGCTTTGCCTAGGGCACAAAATATCCTTGCACTGGCCCTGGCAACGTTCCATCTGCGAAGACTCCAGAGATGCTCTGAGAGTCACATGAAGAGAGAAGGTGGTCTTCTTGGGGCTGAAATAAGACACTTTCATCAGACCCCACTAGGCATAAAAGTAAGAGGAATTTTCAGACTGAGAATGGAGTGTGGCAATCACATGCCGGTGCCACTAACTGCTCAGAGGGAGAAGAGGTTGCCAGGATGAGAAAGCGAGGAATGGCAAATGTCTCTGACCCCGTTCGTGGATAACGTGCCTTGATCATAAGAAAGTTGGCTACTTCTTTCTGGTACGCATAAGCTGTGATTGCAACAACTTTTGAGTTTGGAACATTTGTATGAGAGGGGAACTGTCTCCTACTTCAGTAATTCTGGGAGAGGCCAGATAGAACCAAGTTCCTCAATTAGTGTTTCTTTAATTGAAGGGAAAGTGTCTGATTCTCTCACAGTGTAATCCTGAGTCAGTGGAAATGTGGAAATAACATGAAACCTGTTCACAAGCTGATTATTATGCAGATCAGCAAATGTTATCCTTTCACTCATTACCTCAAATGCTTTCTGCCATCTGTTGGTAACAAACCTGCATCTGGCAGATTACTCATTGATTAGAACTCCTCTGGTAATTGGGGTAAAGGCTTGTGGGGACAGTTCTGGCAACAGACACTGAGGAAAACTTATGGCATGGAAGAAAGGTCTGCTTGTTCTGTGATCTCCCTACAGCCAGCACTCATGTACTGTTCCTGACAAGGATTCTCCCTGGGAGAGGCTGGGTCTGGAGTCGCAGTGAATTCCCCCCAGACTGTGATCTGACCTAGGCCAGTCTCTGCAGTGACCCTTGCAGGGAGCACCTGAGGCTCTAACACCTATTTGCTCCCCATGGTGTACAACACTATTTCCTAGACTCTCTCCTGTTGGGAGAGAATGGGGCTAAGTAGGTCTGAGCTCCCTAAAGCCAGTACTTCTGCACCCATTTTGATGTCTCTCAAAATGAGGCACGGATGAAAGTTATGTCTCCCCGGCATGACTGGGAAACTGTTTCTGTGCTTGTTTCATTTAAATTAAGATGGCTAAAAGCAGCATTTTTCTTCTGCATAGTGAAGTTTCAAAGCTGTATTAAGTCAATGTTCAGTTGTAAACTTTTGAAAGAACCATAACGTGTTGTTCAGAGTTACGAACATTTCAGTTATGAACAACCTCCATTCCTGAGGTTCTACTGCATTAGTCAGAAAGAAGGAGTAGCAGTGATTGGCTGAGTCCTCTTCAGACATTTCCTGCTGTGGTAAGATAGAGGAAAAAAACACACATACATCCATGTTCTCAGGTTGACCAACAAGCTGCTGCCAGTTCTATCTTCATATAGTTTAATCCCAATCTAGCTAGAACAGCCCCAAAGCTGCTTCACTTCTCAGAAGTGGCTAAACTACCACACCGGGCAAATACAGTAGAAAGGAAGGAGGAGCCAAAAGGTGGTACACTGCTAATTTTCCACTGACGCCTCGTGGTGGCCACCGTGTCCTCTACCCCACTCCCTGTCATCTCTCCTCACCGGCCGCAGACTGGGGCTTGGAAGTCAGGCTCTTCTACAACTAATGAGTTGTAGAAACTGGTAGCATCTCTTCCCATGCTCCTGTGGGTGCATGAAACTATCCTGTCAGTGACCTGCAGATGAAAACTGAGATGGGAACCACACCCTCAGAGAGTGAGCACAAGTCAGGGAGGGGGAAGCTGGGGATTTTAAACTGATCACATTAATTCTGATGAAAATAAAGGGCACCTGCAGGCTGAGAGACACGTCTCATTACATCAGCACAGAGTTTTAATCCCCCCCCCCACACACACACACCCGTTAATGCTAAACAACACATCCCTCCCAGGCCAGGCAGCAGGGAAACTAACAGGCCTCTGCTGTTACCCACTCCACGTAATTTCTTTCTTTTCTTCTGTCTTCCAAGTTCAGCTTCAGGGAGTTTCACTCTGCACCCCCACCAACCTTTCCCATGTTAAATATTCATGCCAGATGGGAACTCGATATGGCTGGTGTTCTTTACTAGACCAGCAAGCGGAGACGGACGGACTGAAGGAGAAAACCGAAGGTGGGAGTCATCGGCTGGTTAGCCTGCTGCTCTGTCCCAGAAACAGAGAGTGAATGGGGACGCAGAACATCTGGCAGGCAGAGGAGGGGTTTGAGAGTGGGGTCATTACTAATGGCCTACCTTGTATTAAGTCAGTCTTGTGAATGGGCTTTGAGTCTGAATCGCTAGGCCCTTGTGTATACAGACTTGCCAGGCTTTATATAGAGCGTTCAGCTAGCCAGCTCTGGGTTTGTTTAGTATGAATCTGCTGAGCGGAGGAGAAAGTTACAGTACTAAATACAGTATCTTACAGAACTGCTTCTCCCCACCCTCACCCGGCCTTGGGGAGCAACCAGCAGTGGGCCAGACTGCAGCTTCAGCTTTCAGAATGGTTTTCTTCTTCAGAGCATAACTAAATGGAGGGCCAGGTGACTCCACACATGTGGATAATCTAAACCATTACCTTTGCTCAGGTGTCACAGCAAACTGCATGTGAGCAACTGCACGTAATCAGATGCTGCAATGGCTGCAGCAGCAAATACACTAATGGAGCACTCAACTGCATGAAGTTCCCAGCCTCCCCAACTGCCAGGTACCCCTCAGTAAGGATGTAAGAGCAATCAGTGTTCTCCTGACTGCCTGCAAGCACCACACTCTAAGTTCTCCACA
Organism: Terrapene triunguis; assembly: GCF_002925995.2. Lineage (NCBI taxonomy): Eukaryota > Metazoa > Chordata > Testudines > Emydidae > Terrapene > Terrapene triunguis. The sequence goes on from NW_020664447.1 coordinate 42,568,614, forward strand.
CTACTTACTAAACCAATGGCCAGCCTCTGCCCAAACTCCACCCTAGATCTAAAAATCTAACCTCTCCCCTTTCTGTATTACTCCTGTTTGCCATTGGCATTCTTAACCTCCAACTCTACAGTATGTTGCAGTGTGTACTCAGTCTCCTGAATCTTGGCCACAGAGTGTCTACTAATAGTGCTCCAAGCCCATGTCAAAGTTAGTTGCTGCTGGTCATGTAAACTCATACACCAAAAAGGCAAGGTTATTTTTAAAACCAGAGAAGGGCAGGACAGAGGTGCAGACAGCCCTCTCCAATTTCTCAGAAGGCAGGGTTGAGATCAAGCCTGAAGAGAGAGAGGCTCAGCACTACAGAAGGGAGAACTAAAAACTGAATTTGTTTCAGCTACTTTCAGGATCAGCATGTGTCCCCTTTCTGCAAATCATCTAGCAAATGAGGTTACCATGCAGAAACATACACATTAATGAGTTTTAAACACTAAAAAAATCCCTTTCAAAGCAACTTTGAACTTGCAAATGCAAGTATTGGCCCTATGGAAACAGATCTGGGAACAGAAATATCATGTGACTTGTGTGTCCAATCAAAACTAATCAATCTAACCCAACTTTCAAATAACAAAGAATTGGAACAGACTGTTCATGAACACCCCACAGACCCAGATACAGAAGTTATTTGGCAAATAATTTCAAACAAATTTGAGCAGCTTCCAGTTTTCTTGCAGCCAATTTATTTAATAGAAAAAGTCTGCATTCCCTTAACAATTCGCTATGACTCAACTTATCCCCTTGTTCACTGAGCAGGCCTGTAAGCCAAGAGAGATCAACCCCTGAGATTTTTATATATATCTATATTATCTTAAGATATTTATTTCCCTCACTGTTTTTCCTGAAAATGCGTTAGATTTAATCAGCCTATTGGAATGTGGTTTCTGTATGTTTCATTTTCACTGCATGCTTCTATGCTGAATGATTTTTTTGCCTAGCAACTGGCATTAAATGTTGTAAGTATAATTCTTTGCATCATCTACAAAGGTTTACCTCAGGCAGCCTTTTAGAGGCAAATTACCCATAACAGAACCAACACACTATGAATGTAGTTATTCCATTAGCTTGGCAGGCAGGCAAGTGTTTGAAACAGACTGCAGAACGGTCTCCCCTCAAGGCTGCTGAGGAGACAAACTTGGGTGGTGCTGAGAGAGTCACACTGCATCACACAGGCAAGTATTGAGTGGACAAAGAATTGAGGCCCATTGGAGAGAAAGCTGTAACTTTCACTGCCTCCCTCCTCTGCCCGCTACTGTGGTGAGCTGGGAGTTCTCAGCCAAATTCTCTCTCAGACAGCGTATGTCCTGATGCAAGTTATTCAATGGCTCTATTATTATGGATGGCAACATATGGCTCAGATACACTTTGAGGATTATTCTACCAGCAACCCAGTAATGCACATTAATGTTGACTTGATAACCATTGAGAGATTAACTGGTCAATAGAAGATATTACCTCACCCACCCTGTCTCTCTAATATCCTGGGACCAAAACAACTACACTTCATACATGATCAACAACAGGCCCTTTTGCTGGACCCAGCTAATAAGCCAGAGAGCAAGTTTGAAGATTCTGCCTCTTGAGCTAATAAAATCTTCAGAGGACTTTTTCATTAACTCTGGCTCTTACGGGAAGAATCATCTTATCTGCAGGGAATCAAGCAACAGCTGGTTATGGCATCTGGAGCAGCTGCTGACAACACCACCAGCAATGTCTGCGAAAAGAAGCCCTAACAAATTAATAGGGCAACAGTCTTCATGCATCTCCGTGCCCTTAGCATTCCTGCTTCCTCCCCATTCATTAGTCCGCCATCCTTGCCTCCCCTTGAAACACCCTGCCTGTAAATGAGCTGAAAGGAAGCCAGACCTGCTTACTAAAAATCACTGTGTGGCTCTTTATATCAGCACCACCATAATCAGGAGTCCTGAGCAAATTTCTTGTGCAGCCATTCCCTAGAGATTGGCTATTTATAGAGAAATAATTTCAATGTGTACTTGTGGAGAAAGGGATAAACCTATTGAACAACTAAACTAACTGGAGACCACAGCATAGTTTGTTTAACCATCGCTCTCTTCAGTGCAGGACTGCCCACCTGTATTCTACGGGAAGTATACCATCCCAGGTAAATGGTGATTGGACTTCTATTCTATGGAATGGAGAATGGCCAAGTTTAGATACCAAGACCAGTTGGCTCAGGACTTGTTAAAAGGATATGGAGCTTTTCATACAAGTTCCCACCCTCTGCATACATGCAATGAGTTGGTGCTTCATGTGACATTGCACTCCATATGTTTTATGGAAATATGATGCAACTGAAATATGCTTTATGCAAAAGACCTCTTGTAAGGTATCATTACAAAATTTATAATCTGAGTGTGTTCATCCTATTTGTATGTATGCATCATTCTTGTATCTGAAGCTAGAAATACGAAGTATAACTCTGAGGTCCTATTGTAATTATGCAAAGTGTAGGCCATTAATGGTGGTTTAGAATCTTGATGGCTCCCATTGACTAGGACAATTGGTTGTTGATGATTTATTTGCCTGCAAGCCTTCCTGTGTACCAGCCTGTGGGTAATGAAGAATGATGTCTTACAGTGACATGTGACAATGTCACCTGATAATGAAATCCATCTTAAATCTGGTATTTTTCCATTTAGAAGGAGGGGGTGGGGACCCAGAGAGACAAAAGATTCCCACCTTGTGCCAAAGCTATAAAAAGGGGTGGAGCAGAACAAAAGAGGTGGCCAGTCATGAGAAAGCCCCTGTTTTCCACCTAAGATGTCTGCTGGAACTAACAAGAATTGTACCAGGGGAAAGGATTAGGCCCAGACTAGGAAGGAGTCTAGTCTGTGAAAGAAGCTTATTAGAACATCTCTGAGGGTGAGATATTATCTGTAATCAGTTTCTTAATGTATTAGACTTAGATTTGCATGTTTTTGCTTTAATTTGCTTGGTGACCTACTTTGTTCTGTCTGTTATTACTTGAAACCACTTAAATCCTACTTTTTATACTTAATAAAATCACTTGTTTATTAATGAACCCAGAGTAAATGATTAATAGCTGGGGGAGCAAACAGCTGTGCATCTCTCTCTATCAGTGTTATAGAGGGCAACAATTTATGAGTTTACCCTGTATAAGCTTGGGTCTGTGTTGCAGCAGGCTAGCGTGTCTGGCTCAACAAGGCAGGATTCTGGAGTCCCAAGCTGGCAGGGAAAACAGGCTCAGAGATAACTTCAGCACGTCAGGTGACAGTCCCAAGGGGATCTCTGTGACCGAACCCATCACACAAAAAAAAAAATCACAACGGATGCCTTTGTAGATGCTCAGTAGAGATTCCAAACATTGAACAAACCATGGGAGACTGAACCAACTGCCACCTCTACAGCTGGCCCTGTCCAGGGTCAAGGTGCTGGCACCAGGAGGGGAGGCGGTATGGACTGTTGCAAAGAACGAAATGCCAAAATTAAGTCTGCCTGTGCAACCTTAAATTCAGGCCCCTTGTGTGAGTACATTATGATACAATCTTTAATTACATGATCACATACTTTTTCCACTAGATTCCAGCCTCATTCAGTGCATAGAACAGACAGTATTCATTGAAGAAGTAGCTATTCAATATTTTGTTTTCTCTTCATTGTTCAATGTGTGGCCCTAGGCCTTATTTACTGCACACCATTCAAACGCTGCTCCAGATACAAAATAATTTCCTCATGGGCTTTTCTATGACACTCAATATAGTACAAGTGCTTCAAAAACATCAATCAATCTTCACAATGACCCTGTGCATTGAGGGGTTGATATTATCCCCACTTTACCGATGAGGCAGACACCCAAAAGTCAAAAATTTCCACTAATTTTGGGTGCCCAATTTGAGATTCCCAGGGTCTGATTTTTCAGAGTACTTAGCATTATGTGGCACTTTGTATGTTCACAGTAAAGCTCCCCTTGACTTGAGTTGCAGCTGTGAGTGCTCAGCACTTCTGTAAATCAGACCCCAGGGTCTCAAGTTGAGCACCCAGAAATTCAAAATAATTAGTGGCCACCTGTGAAAAGTGACTTAGCATCACATAGGAATCCTGTAGCAGAGGCAGGGACAGAATCCAGTTCTAGAAGGCAGCATTCAATTACCTTAGCCACAAAACCACCCTTTCTCTGCTTGCAGTCCCCTGCCTCCTTCAGTTCACCCCTTCTAATCAGGGTTTGTAAAGAATCCTTTACCTTGCAGGTAGTCTGGCATGGAGTGTGCCAGCACATGCCTTCCTCTGCTGCCTCCAAGGGCTCCGATACAACCGGCAGCTCTTATCTCCACCCAAGATGTCTCCCCCAAGACCTCTGAGCTGCAGATCTTCTGCCCGGACCTCTTCAAGACCTGGAACCTAGTTTCACTAACCAGGGCCATAGAGGCCGCCAAGGGGGAGAACCTCCTTGCAGAGCCCCTGCTACACAATCCACACCTTAGCATGCAGGTGGCAGAGTCCACTTTGATGCTGGTACCACCAGAGTCAGAGACCTCCTGGATTAGGACTGGGAGGGCCCTCAGGTGCTTAGACTGCACATGGGGGCTGTCCACCTCAGGCACCCCCGTCACATGCTCCAGGAAGTGAGGGCAGCCTTGCCTCCTACTTCTCTTGCTTTCCTTGAGCGAATCCTGTGGGAGGGCGCTCCCTGCCTTCCTCTCACCCTGACCCTCCAGCCCTTGCCATCTGGCTGCTGTCCCGTGAGCCTCCCCAGCTGCCCCTGATGTGCAACCTGAGCCAGCTGGTCCACCTCTGAACAGTACCCAAGAAACATCTGTACGCACTCATGCTCCATACTATTTACTTCCTCGCCCTCATGTCCCACCCCAACACCAAGTGGCAGGACTTGTTGCCACCTGCAGAAGGTAAGGAACCCCAGTGGGGCAGTCTGTACTTCACTCTGGTCCTACAACCCTCCATGGATATCAGCTGCCTGCTCCTTCATGGAGCATTGAGCATGGGCATATACCTGATATGGTTCATGAACTCCCCCAACAACGGCCCCTTTTGTGGGGAGAGGGAGACCCTGGTGCACATGTACATAAGGTATGTCAGATTGCAGCCCCTCTTCCAGAATCTCTCATAAGGTTCTGGCTGCACTTTTCCCCACACCTCCTGCTCCATGCACACACATCCACAAAGTCACGGGACCTCCTCATCGACCTCCTCCAGGCGCTGGCCAAGTCAGCCATTCATCATGCCAGGAGGAGGAGGAAGCTGGGGGGAATGCTCAGACTGTGGGGCCTATTACCATTCCCTTGTAAAGTCACACACCTGAGCAGAGTTCCTCCTGGCAGTGTCCACTGACTCCCTGGACACCTTTAGGGAGCAGTAGGCACTGTTGGAGGTTCTCTGCTCCGTATCCCCCTCCAGATCCCTGATTTTTGCTCTATGACCTTCACTCCCGTTCCTGTTTTTTTCATCTGTTGCTCCCAGTATCCATCTGTGGCCTGGGTCCACTGGGCCCTCCCCGCTACCTAAGCTAAGCTCCATCCTGTCCAGGGGTCTTTTGGAAAAGAGTATGTGGTCATGTAATTAAAGACAGTAGCTATAGAACTGGAGACTCTGCTCTTTAGGGCAGGGACTGTCTTTTTGTTGTGTTTGTACTGCACCTAGCACTATGGGCTGATGGCCCATGACTGGGATTATTATGCACTACAGTAATACAAATAAAAAACAATGCATTCATAACAAGGATACTGAATTAAGGTTGCCCGGGCAATCTTGATTCCGGCATTACTTAATTTCTGAGTGCTCGACTTTGCAACTTTAATGTTTTTAATGTAGTTTGTGTGTAATCTTATAGATATATATATTTACCTACACAAGTTCCAATATAGCATAGATATAATTGCTTTACTATCTCTACACTGATGGTACCACACACGCATTGCATGCTGTGTAGAATACTATAAAAAGGCCTTAAATGCTCCAGCAGCAGGCTTGAGCCCAATGCTGGTCTCTTCCTGTTCTACCTGGGAACTATCCTTTGCTGAACTCTCTGCCCCAATCTGATAAAGAATTGATTCTGGAGGATCAGTTATACACTTAACTGTAACCTTAGATCTCTCCTACCACTTACTAGTTTCCAGGCAACTGTGACCTTATGCAGACAGGCCTTCTTCTCTGTTGCTCGTGACAAATAAAATGACCTTCACTCCCGTTCCTGTTTTTTTCATCTGTTGCTCCCAGTATCCATCTGTGGCCTGGGTCCACTGGGCCCTCCCCGCTAGCTAAGCTAAGCTCCATCCTGTGCTTCGGATTCGGATTCCCCTCCCCACTCCAAAACTATCCCCGGCCCAACCATTTTCCACATACAAATTAAACAAGCATCTTAGCTTCTCCCCCCCAGAATTCTCAAATAGGTTGATTTAAAACCTGTGTCGAGAGTGCAGAACAGTTTTACTGCCTCTCTATCCCTGAACTCAGATGAGGGCCCCAGTGCTAGAAAAGGGCAGACTCAAGACCCTCTAGTCCATGGGCCTGCATATCTGAATTGAAATGGAAGTGTAAAGATAAAATTTGTAAGAGGGCTGCTGAGAAGCCAGGAACTGTCTAGAACTGGAATAGAAGTTCGGATTTAAGGGAGTGATGGTGAGCGCAACTAGTTCATGAGCTGAACCCTAAGTGACTTGCAATAGTTTATTGAACTCCAGTGACAGTTTCCACTAATAAGCTCTAAGCTATTAAAAATCCATCCTTAAGATCTCAATAGTCCCTCATAACAGGACTTTCCTGTACTGGCCCAGTTTCTCTTTTCCCTCCACACCTTAAAATAAAAGGACAAATTCATTCATGATACAATACTACTGACTTCAGTGGTGTTTCCCCAGCAAAGAATTTGGCCCAAAGCCTCTCCTGGGAGTCAGACTGAGGGATCTTTTATAGAGAGAGTTTTTCATGCTGGAAGATGCCAAGATGTTTCACGCTCCATAGAAATAGAGCCATCAACCAACCGCCCTCCCCTTTATGGCACACTTAAGAGGAAGGGGCAAAAGGGGATCATTTTGGCTGGGGCATCTCTGATTATGAGATAGTACTTTTCAATGTCCACACAAAGCAAATGAGTCGACTGAATTGCACGGTGCTTAGTTTATTTATCCACCTTAGAAGGGATTAGCCAATCCTGCTGAGACTTGAACCTGCATTTCCAAGCAATCTGGGTGTTTCAACCTGAAGCTTAGATCACTAAACAATCCCCCTAGTCATGTGGTAGAGATTCCAGTCTCTACCTTCATGCCAGCTAATAGAGGATTGCTCCTTACATTACTTTGTCCAACAAGAGATGGCATTCCCATAAATTCCCTTTGGAAGTTATTCCATAGCATTGAGCAAAAAACGATTGGATGGATAGATCTGTACTACCAATGCCAGCACTGAAATACATGGGCTGGTCATACTAAGAGCCACACACTAAGATTCCGCCTCGCCACCTTACTAAGAGTAATAGGATCCAGGAACTAGCATGGATATTAAAGCTTACCTACTAGTACAGAAACACTGCAGAACAAACATTATCCTTCTGACTACTAACACCAGACCAAATCCAACTTCAGAAACTCAAGATCCAAAAATCTGTGGCCATCTGAACTCCTTTCTCCTACTTCCTCCCCCTCAATCAGTATCGTTGTTATAGGCACAATTCCATTTCCTATAAAAAAGGTCACCTGAAATCTCATGCGGCCTCAGCTTCTTACTACTATTCTGCAATATTCCATAGCAAAGAGACAGAAAACACTCACAGCTGTGCTTCATCAAAAGTCAGTATATTTAATGGAGAACAATGACATCTAGTGACTGGAATTAAAGTCTGCCTTACTGAGTTTCCAGCTCAGCAGTTAATGCTGGCTTAACTCCACCCACTTTGGTTAGTGGTAAGACTCCCAGCAACTTCAATGGGAAGAGAGTTAGGCCAATATTGAGAACTTCTGAAGTGTCTCTCTACATGTTGTTCTTTACTGCACACTTCCATCTGTTCTCTGGCTTTCTTCACTTCTCCAGACCCTTATACATGCAACCTATTGACAAGGCGAGGTGGGACATGTGAGGAGACATGTTTTAGGCCTGGTCTGCATGAGAAAGGTTGTACTGAAGAAACTAAGGTGTGAACCTAAATCCATGTAGTTTTGCCAGTATAACCCCTGTGTAGACACATTTATTCCAGTTTGCGTGGCCTTTTTTCAATTTAGCTTAAACTCCTTCCCAAGTAACAAACTAAACTGGCAAAAGGCCCCTTGTATACCAGAATAAGAGTGTCAACACAAGGGGTTAAGCCAGTATAATCATCAGTAAAAATGGTAAAACTTTCCCATACAGACAAGGCCTAGGAAAAGAGTGGTACAGAACTCTGCCTTAGGACTCCATGTAAAATTCATTCCAGAGAATGGTGTGGCTGGTCCACGCATACCTTGTGAACAACGAGACCCTGCTACAGAGAAGTATCTTAGCAAGCTTACTCCAATCCAAATGTGTCAGCTCCACTGAAATGACAGGAGACAGGAATACTCTACTCGCCTCCAGAATAGCAGAGAACAAGGTCTTAGAGCTGCTCCTCTACACATCAGATACCATGTTCTATGTAGAAAAACAAATGTTGAAAAACCATGTGGGAGAAGGGTTAAAATTTCTTCAATTTTCAAACACATTGGGATAACATCTCAGCTGTTAAGGACACCTGTATTCCAAGACAGCCATGAAACACAAATGTGTGATTTATGAAACTCCTTTAGAAGATGCTATGAAGCTTCGGGAGGACATTTCCACAGTGGTTGGAGTGCCAATGTTATGGGACACTGCTGGAGTCCTAGCAGGCATTAGCAGGACACTGCACGAAGGGTAATCATTGTGCTTTGAACTCTGTCAAAATGCTAGGTGAAGTTTCTGTGAAGGCTCAAGGTAACAAAAACTTGTTGCCCGAACATACAGCCCCTTGAACAGGCAGACTTCAAAACAGTTATCCATTTAGATTTTGACTAAGTAGAATAGTCTAGTGCTTGAGGAGAGACAGGATCAAGAGACTCCCATGTTTCTATTCTACCTTTGACAAAGACTGGCTCTGAGAATCCTTAATCTGTACCTCAGTTTCCCCATTTTGCAAATACACAGGAATAATCTCTCTTTAGAAGGGAGTATAGAATGATTAATGCTTGTATTGTGCTCTGAAGTGCTAAGTATTTGGTATTGTGAAACAAAACAGTTCAAGAGCTTTGAATGTAAAAGAAAGAACTGTCCTGTAACTCAAAACTCCAGAGGGAGAGCGCTGTGGACATCTGAAAGGAATGAGGATGAAGACAGCCTCCCAAGGAAACTGAACAATTTGAAATCCCCCAGGGTGGATTAAAATTAATTTGGATTACGATCTTTTACTGAACAACGACGAGGCAGAAGATGGCCCATCCCTATTTTTGATCAGAACTAGCTTTATAGTGTAAACAATGCACATGATCTTCCAGCCAAGAAAGAAAAATCCAGTAGTCAATCATATCAGGAAGGTTTAATGTAGAATTTCAAAGACATCACATTCAATAAGTGAGAGACATACCTCATGTGTCTTCATCACAAAAGCCTTCTGGTACAGAGAGCAGCTTTCTCAAGTCAAACAGCAATCCAGAACCAACCAAAAAGAGAACTGGTAAGCCATCAACAAGCACTAACAGCTGGCATTAATCAAACTGGTTATTCATCAGTTCTAGTAGTAAAAAGATAATACTTCCAATAGCAACAGTTCTTTCTACTACTGCAATGCAACTCTGACAGCGCTCATTTAGGGCCTCTTCCTGCCAGCATCGCACAAGTAAAACACTGACTACAGGCTAAACCCTCGGTTAGGAAAGCTCTGATCAGAAGTTGGGGAAGCTCTATTGGAACCCTGTGGGATTACTGACCCCCCCCCAGTCAGCAAGGTCTCATGAGACAAAATGTAATTTTATATTACACCAAGACCCAGTTCCACAGTGACAGCAGCTGTTGTGAGTTGCTAGCAGGTCAGAGAGGAGTTCTCAAGACAGGAACATAAGCTTTATAGAAGTCAGGAGAGATTGGGGGGGGGGGGGGGGGTGTTAAATTTCCTTTTAACTAAAATGACGAATATCCACCACCGCTTTACAAAACCTGATTCTCACTACTGTCGCACCTGTTGATCTTTGTGATTTAGTCCCAGACAAAGCTTTATGGGAAGTTTAGTTCCTTCACGAGGAAGTACTGACAGATCTAAATGTCACATGCCACTACTAACCCCTACTAAGGTGCTACAGAAAATCTCATCCTCCACCTCAAGTGTAATGATCTCTGTCAGAAACAGGAAAAAAAAAAAAAAAAATCTTCCAATGCTGAGCAGCATCCAAGGGGGGGAAAAAACAAAACAAAACAAAAAAAAAGCGGCCCTACAGGAGCACTCAACTAAGCCGTGAAGGGAACAGTTAGATTGCTTGGCAGAGGATGCCAAAGGCTCTCAAGTATCTGCTTCAAGATGGAGGATGAAATGGTGTCACTGACTCATGGAGAAGTGCTATGGTCAGTCCTTGAGGAAACTGATTGCTAGACTTTCATTCAAATGCCCACTCAGTGGTGCTACTTGTGAAGTACCATTATATGTAATACTCAAATTACCATTAACAAGTATTGTACTTGACGGTGCTGGAGCCAAAACAGGTAATTGTGCAGAATGTCCCACTATGGGTATTCAGAATGGACTACTGTATAATGGCTGGAAACAAAGTGAAGAGATCCTACAGAAAATTCAACTGTATGGATCAGACCAAAAAACTTCTTGGAAAACTGTAGAAAAGACCACAACCCTGAAATTCCAGACACAGGGATTAAGATGCATCTTTTGAGACACTGCGCTGCTTAAGAATCACATTTTTATGTTATTGTACAGAACCATGCATTTGTGTAACATGACAGATATTTGCAGACATACATGTAAATGCAAAGCTATTGCCTTCCTTTTACATTTCTGTCAGTAAAGCAGGCTAAACAACCTCATTTGGAAGCAAACCAAAAGCAATTCCTAATTTGAAAGTGATGAATGAAAGTCTATGCCACCAAACACGCCCCACTGCTTCTTCCCATCGCCCCAGTCTTCACCTGAATTAATACTATAAAATGGGGAAGCAGTCCAACTGAATGAGGTCATTTTTCTGTTCCCAGTTCTCTCTGGGCAATGAGGCATTCTTATCTTCATGCCAAAGGGATCTCATAAGAGGAGCTTCAAGAGGCAAGCTCAAGCTCACCTTCAGAGAGAAGCCAGAGGAAGTTCTGAGGCATTAGCGGAAATTAATCTTCCAATTCTTAGACAACCGTGACCATTTCTCTCATAGTCCTCCAGAACTAATTCATTGCTTTTCAGATAACAGTACCCAGCTGCTCTCTCCTTAGAGCTCTACCGAATCCATTTGTTTTCAGATTTCTGGAGACTAATTCCTAATATGCATGTTTCACAGGCAGTGGACGTGACCTATAGCTCAAAAGTTTTGTGTTCATGTGCAGCCTCAAACAATAACTGTGTGACCCTACAGCCAACTTTGCCTCTCCTCTTCATACTTTTGTGGGTCAATGAAAGGCTTGTCAATGGACCGGATCATCAGCTCCCCACAGTACACGCATTCAGCTGCCACAATATCATCGATGTCTGCCTTGATCTGTTCCCGACTCTGCTGTCCCTTCCCCAAGCTAGTGGCATCTGTGTCCTTGGGACGATGATGGGCTTTGGAGGGCTGGCTTGTGGCTCCCAGCTTCTTCTGAAGGTCTTCTAGCTTAGCTTGCTTGTAGGCAGGCAGGTTTGGAAAAACTGCCTGGAACAGACAGTCATAGTGGAACATGTGGCCGCAAAGGAAAAGGTAGAAAGGGCGGTTTAGGAGTGGAAAGTCACAGGCTGCACACTTTTCCTGAGGCTCCACAGAGCCATATTTGTTTCTCATCTCCTGGATGTCCTCCCGGATTCTCTTGGCACTCTGTGTAGCTTCCTCCATCTCTCTTTTCAGCTCCTCAATGTGCCTGTTGTAGTCCTCCAGAGAGTTGCAAATAGCCTCCTTGAAATGGTCGATGGTGACAAAGTCGGGGAAGAAGGGCAGGACATCTTCAATCTTTAATAGGTTGCAGCTAGAAAGGCAGGCCATGGCCTTCTTGACGTCCTTCTCTTCCTGGACCACGTGGCGAGCAATTTTCAACCAGAGCTTCTTCCGGAGTTCCTCATCCTCTTCAGGGAGGTCTGCACAGGACTTTGCTAAATCCACATCCACCTGAAAATTGAACAGAACAGTAAGGAAACAAAATTACGATTTCCTCTTCACTTCCCTCTCCGTCATGAGAGCCCACTACCAATACAGGAAGGACACTGGTAAGAGATCTCTCCATTATGTCAGCCATAACTACAGCTATATAGTTGACATGCCCACTTGGCCGTTCGTATGTCAGCCACATCCTCCCTCCCCGAGACATTCACTGCCAACACAAAAGGTGTGCATAGTAATTCTGGATCACTGAAGAGTGATCTGAAGAGTCATTAGGGTCCAGGAACACAACAGGAAGATCTAGCTCTCCAAAGCCACTAATGACCTTCGACCTCCAAGGTTGACAACAATGAATTAAGTATCCACCCTCATACAGCAGGCACCAGTTACACATTTTTGACCTTTACTGGGCTGGAGCATTTATCTCCTCTACAGTATTCTCTATACTCAGAACACAGGATTCTGCAAATATTTTGATGAACTGAACACAGTAAATGTCAGCATTTTAAATTGTACACACTACACTGTCACCATTCAGAACCTGACTAAGTTACCTCTACACTAATTTAAACTTTCGACAAGGTGACCAACAGGGATAAATTCATTTAAAGTTTTTCTTGCATTTTTTTTTAAAATCAGGAGATTAAGAATCGGGTGGGATCCTCAGGTCAGCAGAGCTGGTTAGCAACGAGCAGAGTACCCCAGAGCAGGGACTGCATTAACAGAAACCATATCCCCCCACCACAGTCTCTTTCACTCTCCTAAGATTATGGTCTGTGAAAGTCAGATGTCCATTGTGGGTGTCTGACTCTGGCTCAGGCTAAGGACCTGTTTAATTGTGGTGTAGACATTTAGAATCGGGCTGCAAGCCTGAGCTCTGGGACCCTCCCACCTCGCAGGTTCCTAGAGTCTGGGATCTAGCCCGAGCCCAAACATCTACACCACAATGAAACAGCCCCTTAGCATGGGCCAGAGTCAGCTGACATGGGCCAGCTGATTTTGAATTGCAGTGTAAACATACCCTGATAGTTCTGAGCTTCCACTATTGCTCTAAGTTAATAAAGTGACAGACATTTCTTCCTATCTTGGGGCCTTTATAACCCTTTAAACACACTAGCCAGCCTTCTCACCCCTTCCCTTAAAGAAGGGAAAAGCTCTCCACTACTGGATCTTCAAGAACAAATGAACTAAGAGTACTAAACATAGTAGCACACACCTGCAGAGCTAGATCCACTGCTTCCTCATATAACTCCATCACTTTGTAAACATGGACACAGGCTCGGTGGTGTCCATGCTCTGCACACAGCCGAAGCGCATACTTCAGGTCATAGTGGATCCTGTTAGGGTTGGTTCCTGCTTGTTCGAGGTATGATAGCAGTGAGTCTGGCCGACACAAAGCATAGAGGGACAACAGGTAGTTGTGAATGGCTTGCTCCGTTTCCTCCAGCTCACACACACAGAATTCCATGTATCGAATAGCTTCACTGATCTGTTGGGTGCTCCCACTTTGGCTGTAGTTGACGAGGGCAGGTATGAGCTTCCTGGCATCCAGTTTCGTGCCCATAGAGATCCAAGCATCAACCACCTTCTTGGGGATGTGCTGGATCAGGACCGGAGAGAACTTGTAAAAGAGCTTCTCATCTCTGTGTCTGGTAAGGACATTTAGGGCTTCATCATAGTCATCGTGCTGGCAGTGATGGGCTACCACTCTCTCATAGTCCTGCATAATAACTGAAAAATAGACCATGTGTTCTGTGTCCCCATGGCTTGCTAGCAACTCATAGATGGATGCTCGGTTATTGAACAGGCACTCTTTGTTTCTGGGGCTGCTCAGGAAGCTGCAGAACTTCTCCCGAGTCTCCTCATAGAGATTCCTTTTCGAGGTGTTCCCTTCCAGAGCACCTAGCCGATTCAAGTAGAGCTCTGTTAACCAGGTGGTCAGCAAAGTTGTCTGGGTCTTTTCAGAGGACTTTAAGCTGGCCAGTTTCTTGAGCAGAAACTCCATCAATGCCTCCTCCTGCTTGGCTTCAATGAACTTAAGGGCAATCTCTTCAAAGTAGTTCTGGGTCAGTGCATAACACTTGGCACTATCTAGGTACCTCTTGTTTTGGAAGGAGTGTTCTGCCTCTCTTGCCAACACAATATCCAGGCACTCAGGACGGTCTTTGCAGTACTCTTTGGCCAGATCAAACTTGTTAATGTTCATGTACATCTTCCACACATCTCTCGATTCCCGTTGTACATGGTAGCGGAATACAACTTTCTCCGTGTGGATCCAGATCTGCCCAACTGTGGGATCTTTGATCATGCGCTTCAACGAGCCAAACTTCTCCAAGAACAGGTCTTGGAAGACAACCTGCCCATTCAGAGTGCACACAGCCTTCACTCTGTCAGGCAATAGCAGCAGGAAGTGGAACTGGGTGAGCACTATGGAGATCGGCTTGTTAGCTGCCACGTCTACATCAGAGGGATACTCCCAGACCCGTTCATCACTCAGAATAGAGTCAGGCCGTCCATAGTCCAATGTACCATACAAGACACCATTTCCCATCATCCAAGCAAAGGAGCGTGGGGAGGAGCGTAGCTTTGGAGTGTAAAATGCTATTTCGCTGTAGCCAAAGCTGGCTGGGAACTCTCGGAAGCTGGGCAAGTGGTCTGCATGCATGCCAAACACAAAGGCAAAGCCCTGCTGCTCCGTCCCCTCAGGCACTTTGCCAACAAACTGGAAGAGTCTCTTACGAGTAGTGGCAATGATAAAACATTTCCCGTCGAGCCCTCGCTCTATTTCCAGACAGCAGACTGGGGTCGGCCCTGCCTCCTCCTCTAAGGAATAGACCAGTCGGAAATACTGGTCCGGATTAGTGCTGAAGAGACTTCCCTCGCTGACAGAGATCTCAGCCTCGTATATTTGGCCCTGGACTGTCCCCACCAGGATAGGACCAGTGTTAGTCTCTGAACCCAGAAACTTGTTCCAGCCCACACTTTCAATCAAGTGACCTTTCCAGCGGGAAAGCGTCCGCACCTTCTGAGCACTTCTGTTCAAATACAGGCATTCACTAGTGTTCAGTGCAATCACAAGGTGAGATCCTGCAAAGGCATATAGCAAGCGAGAGATGATTAATGGGTGCAGGGTTAAAGGAACAGTGAACAACACAACCCAGGTAGCACCACTACTGCAAAGCAAGACTTCTGGTTGTTCTCAGAGTCATGTTAGACAAAACATGGAAGTCAAGTTCCTAGAGTTCCCCCAGGAATTTGAATTCATAAGAACTTGGGGATTGCCATAATGGATGAGATCAGTGGTCCATTTAGCCTAGTATCACAACTGACAGTGACCCCAGAAGCTCCAAAGGAAGGTGCAAGAAACCCTATATGAACAACTCTGGAATAAATGGCCCATAGAAAGTCCAGGCTGCTAATTGTTGTCATTAGGTTTTACATTTTATAAGTGTTTCATCCCAGCTAGAGTTAACTGTGGATATTACAATTATAATCCTATTTAGAATTCTGCTAAGCTCCTGGCCTCCCAAGGCCAAAGGAGGCAATGGGCTCCAAAAATTAGATGTACATCGTGTAATGAGAATTTTTTTTTTTTTTAAACCAGTTGTAATAAGCTAGCTCAAATCAGCCCACATCTGTCAGTGAAAAACTTGGACAGTGGTTCAAATGTAAGGGGTGAGGCACAGTACTCTTCCTCTAACACTTGAGTATTAAATAGGCAGAGTCCCTGGACAATAATTAGGTAGTCTGAATTCATTCCCCAGGTGGACCACATACTCCTTACACACACACACAATAGAAACTGGAAGTCTTCCTTAATTAAATGCTTGTTTAACACAATTATTGCATTTGTTGTAAAGATTAAACAGCATTTTGCAATTTCCCCTACACCATCACCTCACCTGTGTGGTCCAAAAACATCCTGTAGACTCTGGCTTCGTCCTTGCGTCCCAGCTCTACCTGATTAGGTTCATCTGCCTTGCCAAGATCAATCCTGCAGGGAGGAATGACAAAGCAAGTTACCAAGAGGCAGGAGGAGCCCATGTAACTGTGGAAACAAAATTATACCTTTCTCTTTTACAAAAGACCATGAATCTGCACCTAGTTTAGAGACGGGGTTTCCAAGCAACCCAAAAACAGGCTGTGAAGGCTTCAGATCTTAAATAGTATGAGTTACCTGAAAAGCGTGTCTCTGCCAAGGCTCATACAGAGCTGGTTACAGGAGACCACAAGGCTGTTAATTTTCTCTGGAGGAGTGAAATCAATCCTTTGCTTGTTAAATATTGGAGTCTCCTTCTCCAGCCGAGCATTCACATACCCTAGGAAAAGTAAAAATACAAATGTAGTTCAGAAAAAGAGACAACACCACAATGTAACCTAAAACAAGGAGCAGAAACAGGGAGGACTACAGGAAAGTGAAGTGCTCCATGGTGTGGAATCATGGGGAGTAACATCTATTCTTTTCCCCAGGTGTATGTTTGGAGCTGCAGTATAAGTCTATTTTCCCATTCTGCCACAGTGCAGCAATTTATCACATGGCACTAACTTGAAAATAAATAGACACAGCAAACTCTGAAAACTCTGGAAGAAACTGCACATTACAGTTACATTACAACTTCATAAAAAGCTGATGAAGAGGATGACATAGGAAAACAAACGGTCAAATACTGGAAAATCAGGTTATTTTGTTAAAACACTGAAAAGTGGGCATGGTGCTGTACAAGATGCTAACATAGATGGTATCTGTGCTCCAGAGAGTTTACAGTCTAATGAAAGACTCAGAAATCAGAGGTGGCATTAGTTTAAAATGTTTCATTCGGGGAGGATAAAATTAATTTCTCTCTTATTCAGTCTAGCATCCATCACACAAAAGAAAAGGCAGAAATTGAGATTATTCAAAAGGTTAAAGATGGCTAGATTTTTCCATAAAATTAATCATTTAATTGCCAAAAACAATTTAAGATCAGTGACTGCAGGCAATACAGCTGTAAGTCACAGCTAGATCAGTAAAAAAAAGTTTCAAAATACTTGTATAATGTTTTACATCCACAAAGCTCAAGCACTTGATAAAGATGAAAAGGTACCGTTACTCCAATTTTACATTTGGGAGAAACTGAACCATGGGGTTCAGTGAATTGACTGAAGTCACACAGCTTGCTGAGACTAGCACTCGAGTCTGGTGAGTACCAGAATCAGTGCCCTAAACATGAAGCCACAACACTGCCCAACAAAAGCCAAAACTAGGTAGAACTGCCTTCCAATTTCATTACAAACTGCAAACTTGAGCCAGTGTGATCCAGTTCCTGGATCTTTTGGCAAACCTGGATTGAATTTCAAGCAAGGCTAGGACAAATTAAGATTTGGGGTTTAAACCTGGCAAATGTGGTCATTTTGTCTGAGTTGCACACTGCATTTATTTTTAGGTCTGCTGAAGCCTGAAACTCAAAGTGAAAATCAGGTGTGTGAGAACTGAAACTGGGAGTTAGAGAGGGAGTAGAAACTAATGTCTTTCATATTGTTCTAGTCACAATGCTGATCTAAACTAGAACCACCACCACCACTATTCAACTATTTTGTTTTAAAGGCTCCACTTACACACTTGGGGACCACCAACCTGGCTAGTTTGGGAGACACCAAATTTAGATGGTGGCAGATTACTAGACAGGGCAGTCTGGATAGCGGGTGGGAGGAGAGAGTTTTACATAAGCAGCATGACAACATTCTGCTACAGAAACTGGTTCAGAACAGGCTTATAGTTTTGTTTTAGTTCATAAAAGCTTTAAGTTTTAAAGCAGGTGCAGTGACCTCAAGAGAAGGCCAAGCATTAAGACAGTGAAGGGAGGAGGGTGAAGGACTAGCCAGGGCAGCGGGATGGGAAATGTATCCATTAAGATGGATAGGCTTTTAACACCACATAGCAGGGTGGAAGAGTGGCATGACTGGTTTCATTTTTCTGAAGCTGGACAGGGCTCAGCTTTCAGAAGCTTAGGACAACCTAGAAGCACACAGTTTCCATGCCTAAATTAGGAGAGCAGCATTCAGAAGCTGCCCATGGTGGATGGACTCTAGCCAAAAGCCACAGAGGAATTCAACTCTGCCACTGAACTGTAAAATAATGTGATATTCACATGGAATAAAACATGAATGATACTCGTTAGTAGAATCCAGGAGAAATATGCATGTCAACAAAAAGATTGTATCACAAAGCTCTCTCCATATCAGTCCTGTGATACAAGTTTTTCCCCTGCCTGAATTTCCCATGCCTCCACAGGACACGATGTAACCCCTTGACCAAGAATATTGCATTCCTCTAACAGAATGACCAGGCCACCTCAGGCTAGACAACAAGAAAGGACTGGTCATTTCTGGTTCCTTTCCTAGGTTAAATTTACACCAGCCTCCCTCCACGGATGGAAAACTACTGGCTCCACAGCGATTTCTAGGACAGTTATATCCATGTAGTGAAGTTAGCCTGGGAAAATCTTCACTTGCAAAGGATTTACAAGGTACACAAGGTTACTCCTGGGGGAATTCTGCACCACTGTGCAAGTGCAGAATTCATGTTCCCTGCAGATTTCTTTTTCCTCCGCAGAAAATACATTCTGCAGGAGAGGTGCTGCAGTTATGCCTTTCACCCACCAGGAGCTGCTGTGGTGCCAGAACAGAGGACAGCTGCTCACCAGCTGTAACAAACCATAGAGAGGAGGACAGCCTGCATTCCTCACAGCATCCTGCCCACAGACAGGTGAGAATGCACATATGGGGAGGGAACACAGACAGAACAGGGCACATGGGGCTGCTGAGGGTCACAGACTGGGGTTCAGAAAGGCTAGTGGAGGGACGGGGCTGAATAGGAGTGGGGTTGCAGGGCCACATGGGGACAGGGTGCAGGAGGTGCAGGGACATGTGGATAGGGGGTGCATAGGGACGGGGGAGGGAGTGCATGGACACATGGGGACAGGGGCAGATGTGCCTGACTGAATGGGAGAAGGTAGGGGGTCAGCCATGGTCTGTATGGGGGAGGCTCCCCCACTCCCTCATACTCCCCCCCCCCCAAAAAAAATTCCCTGTTCCACACTTCTCCCACCCACATCCAACAATCCTCCAGGTTCAATCCCAGGCTCCTTCCCAGCAATTACTTCCCTCTCACTCAGCTCCTCCATTACCCCGACTCCCCCAAGTCTTTGCACTGCTTCTGAGAGGTGCAGGAAATATGTTCCTACACCAAAATATTGTAGTTTGAATGAATTATTACTCAAAGTTCTGTATTAATACACCTAGGAAAGAATATATTTGTCAAAAAAAAATAATTCCTGAATTTTTTTCATTGTCTGTATTGTTACAGACATACTTGCTGACAGGTATTTTTAAATAAGTTACCAAAATAATTGAAGCTGGCATGATTATATTGTATTATTCTGACAAATAAAATATGCAGAATTTTAAAATATTGTGTGCAGAATTTGTATCTTTTTGGCGCAGAATTCCCTCAGTAATAAAAGATAGAACATGGCTGCTGGAAACCAAGGCCACTGGCTGAAGCAGCCAAACAGCATGGCATAAAATTAAAAACACAGTATAAAAGGAGGGTTAGAAGACCATTTGATTGGCAGGATAGGATTCTGTGGTCAGCCCAGCACAGTAGAGGCAGCAAATGCTCTGCTGCCATGTGGCAGGGAGCAGAGTTTAGGCCTAGAGCTCTGTAGGCTAGCAGGGGCCTGGAACAGCACAGGGAAAGCACAAGCAGCCCCTATAGCCTTGTCCCTATGCTATTTTCAGCAACTCTCCCACTGCTGGTCTAACACCAGCATAGCCCAGTTACTGGCTAGAAAAGATATAGCACTAGTGTAGACGGGCTGTCCACATTTATCACTGCATCGTCTAGATCTGCTGCAAGCACAGTCAAATGACACGGAGACAAAAGTACTGGCACCTTCTCTACCATCGCTCTCCCCCTGTTGCTGCACTGATGCTAGTTCAATAGTGGCACATTCAAAAAATAGCAAGCGTAGAGGTAGTCGAAGTGTGCACATTGGAAGAGATGGGAAATAACTTCATGCTAATTATGCAACACCTCTTTTGGGTAGCACTTCATTAAGCCTTTGTGTACACATAGTTTGACCATCCATTTAACTAAGTCAGCACCCCCCTGTTGTGGGCACTTATTTCAGGCTGAGTGTCCTATTTTGGTTTTGATTAAGTCAGCGAGGAACCGATACAAGCAAAATTGAAAAAGGACACTTATCCTGAAATAAGAGGGTTCATAACTAGTGGTCATACGGATTCTAGTTAAATCGGTGCTCAAATTGTGTGTAGACCACGTAGGGTTGCCAACTTTCAAGAGTGGAGTTTCACTCTGATGGGAAAGTGATACAGCCACCCATCACTGAAAAAAGAAAAACATGGAATGGAGGATGATCAAGGCACAAGAATCAAGCCATTAAAATGAGATCTCTAAGCCACATTAACTTAGAGTCAAGAGAGCCAGAAAAAAGTGAATTGTCCACTCAGGAAAAAATAAGGTTGTCTCATTCAGACGACCAATGAAAATCAAACTCAGTAAAGAAAGGGACAGTTTAGCTTTTGGATGGAAGGTTTTACTGATTTCAAAGCTGTTCTATTTAAAATTATCTATTTTGGATTCCTTGAGAGATTACCTGTAACAATGCAGTCAGTTGTATGTGTACTTCAATCGTTAATTTGAGATTTGTAATTAGTGATCTTCACCAGAAGGGGAGAGATGCACTTTCTTAGCCTCTGTTCCTCTACACAAAAAGCTTGGGTAGGATTCAATTGGGTTTATTCCATCATATATAGTTTTTCCTGACTTGGAACATGAGAACTAGTTTTGGTTTGGAGTCTCAAGCCCAATCCTCTCAAATGTGCACAAACACTTTTTTAAATGCACTTTACCTATCTGGGTTTAGGATTCTAAATGTTGCACCTTCATTCAGATTTCTGGGTGAACCTGCTTTCTTTCTACCTCTCAGAGGCTGAAACATCTGGAGAAAGACAATGAAATAGGATCACTACCAACTCCAGCCAGGTGCTTTGGAGTAAGGCAGGCCATTTCATGTTGGGACTTGCAGAACCTGCAGTTTGCACTTCTGCCATCCCCAGTCTTTGTTCTTTTGGGATCTACATCTTTCTGAAATAGCATCAGTAAAAGCATAGCAGTTTGGCACCACTTCAACCAGCTTAACACCTCCCAAAATTTCAGGTACAATGTTATGGTTTGCTCTTATGTGGATGTGCTCTACATAAAGCTATTACTTTATTTATTCCCCAAACCAAGCTGTTGAAACTTTAGATCTGTCTGCAACTGCAGCCAACCGATTTACTTTCAAGTCATGTTCAAAGCTACAACCGGAACCCTGAAGGGACACCCACAGATTTTAAAATGGTGATGAACATGGCTGCATCTCAACTACACCTGCAGTTAAACACGGTTCAGCTGCCCCCTTTGCTGACCAGCGGTGACTCCAGGCACCAGCGCTCCAAGCATGTGCCTGGGGCGGCAAGCCGTGGGGGGCGCCCTGCCGGTCCCAGCGAGGGCGGCAGTAAGGCTGCCTTCGGCGGCATGCCTGCGGGAGGTCTGCCGAAGCCATGGGACCGGCGGACCTCCCACAGGCATGCCGCCAAAGGCAACCTGCCGGCCGTGCTTGGAGCGGCAAAAAAGCTAGAGCCGCCCCTGTTGCTGACACCCATTTGTCAGCAACAGGTACATTTTTAGTGAAGACAGAGTCTATGACAGGGGTGGGCAAACTACGGCCCGCGGGCAGGATCCGGCCCCTCAAGGCTTTGGATTTGGCCCACGGGATTGCCCCCTGTGGCGCCGTGGGCCCCGCGCCGCTCTCAGAAGCTGCCGGCACCACGTCCCTGAAGCCCCCAGGTGGGAGGGCAGAGAGCTCAGTGCATTGCCCTTGCCTCCAGGCACTGCCACCTGCAGCTCCCATTGGCCGGAACGGGGAACCACGGCCAATGGGGGCTTCGGGGGAGGTACCTGGAGGTGCGGCAAGGGCAGAGCGCGTGGAGCCCTCCGCACCCCCTCCTCCAGGGGCCGCAGCACTTCCTGGAGTGGCGCAGGGCCGGCATGCAAGGCATGCCACCCTAGAGCCACTTTAGGTAAGTGGCGCCAGAGCCCGAACCCCTCCTGCACCCTGCCCCCCAACTCCGTCCTAAGCCCCCTGCCTGCACCTCACAACCCTCCTGCACCCCAACTCCCTGCCCTGAGCCCCCTCGTACACCCCACACCCCTCCTGCATCCCAACCCCCTGCCCTGAGCCCCCTGCTGCACCCCTGTGCACCCCAACCCCCTGCCCTGAGCCCCCTTCCACACCCCTGCCCCCTCCCTGAGCCCCCTCATACACCCCGCACCCTTCCTCTGCCCTAATCCCCTTCCTGCACACCGCACCCCCTCCCACACCCCAACCCCGGTCCTGAATACAATTTCCCCACCCAGATGTGGCCCTCGGCCCAAAAAGTTTGCCCACCCCTGGTCTATGATAACTGAAAAACTGCTAAAGAGATGATATTGCAGGAGTCAAGAGTGAGAGCAGAGAAACAGGTAAGGAAAGGAATTGTTAGCCAAACTCTCTTAAAAACATTCTGCTTTCGTTAACTTCCAATTAGCACCAAAATAATTAACATTGGGGGGCGGGAGGGAACCTCTGTTAGAGATTCAGAACCCTGACTTCAATTAAACTTAAGCAAATAAAGGTCACAAGCCATATTTTAAGAAATATGAGCTTCAGTGTATGGACTATGTTTAATTTGTTCTCTCTGTTTATCCTTTTTAATTTATACACAACCTGGTATAATTAAACTTTTCCCACAAATATGCACCATACAACCCTGCTTACCTAGCAGTTCCAGATGATACTCAAAACCTTTTGATAGATTAGGATTCAACTAAGGTGCGGAGCCAGTCATAGATACTTTCAGACGCTTATGCCTGCAGATTTTTAACTCAGCAAAGAGATAGCAACTTTGCAGAGTGGCCAGCACTGAAGTGGCAAAGCTAGAAAGAACAGTCTTTTTAAAGCTAACTGGGTCTCGTATCTAATTCAACCTTATAAAGTGGCAGTAGGAGAACCACATGTGAAACTCAAGATTCACTAGTTTGATTAATAGGGGATGTACTACATAATTGCTTGCCCCTCTAGCTAGTTACTCCTCATTCATATTGCATAGCTGGCATAACCCATCACATAATTATTGTATATTTATATTACAATTACATTACACAGGTGGACATACATAATGTAGGTGCCAGCACTTCACAAATCATGGTATAAAGTTTCAAACCAACACAGATTGCTTTCATGCCACACTTCTGAAGTAGTAACCATACTAATATGAAATCAGCCCATGTGAATTACACAGCCATTATACATGTGATGGAACCTATGTTGTCTGCATCCAGTATATTGGTACGTTTCCCTGGGCTGGGCAACTAACATGATGTCACTAAGCATCACACATACAACATGTTTAATAGTTTCTATGGTCACTCAAGTGCCTCAAAAAGGAAAGGAGCAAAGAAAGACTAAGAAACTGATTAAAAAACAAAATCAAGAAGTAAGTGGCATAGACAGGAGGCCTCCTGTGAGACACTACTGCCACAAATTTGGATTGACAAATGGAGAAGCAGTGGTTAAAGCTCACCCCAAGCTCATAACTTTAAAACCATTTCACATTCTCTCTTTTGCCACATACACAAGTGCATTCATACAGCACAGTGGTATTTTAGGATTAAGTCATTTTCCACCCCACAAAATAATTTCACTCTAAATAGAAATTCCCTATAGTCAGAATTTCAATTGCAATGAAGCAATTTGGGACTGGCATCCTTCCTCAAACAGTTTTACTCTATAACCCAAGTTCAAGCTAAGCTCTAAACACAGGGCCCTACCAAATTCATGGCCATGTAAAACGCTTCACAGACCGCAAAATCTGGTCTCCCTCTATGAAATCTAGTCTTTTGTGTGCTTTTACCCTCTATTATACAGATTTGACAGGGGAGTCTAGTGTTTCTCAAATTGGGGGTCCTGATCCAAAAGGGAGTTGCAGGGGGGTCATAAGGTTATTTTAGGGGGGGCCGTATCACCACCCTTACTTCTGCACTGCCTTCAGAGCTTGGCGGCTGAAGAGTGGTGGCTTTTGGCCAGGCACCCAGCTCTAAAGGGGTGCCCTGCAAGCACCAGCACAGAAGTAAGGGCGGCAATGCCAATGCTGTTGCTCTCTGGCCACCCAGCTCTGAAGGTACTGCCGCCATCAGCAGCAGCAGCGCAGAAGTAAGGGTAGGAGTACCGCAACCCGCCCTACAATAACCTTGTGACACACACACACACACACACACAACTCCTTTTTAGGTCAGGACCTCTACAATTACAACAGCGTGAAATTTCAGATTTACTTATCTGAGATCATGAAATTTGCAATTTTTAAAATCCTATGACTTTGAAATTGAACAAAATGGACTGTGAATGTGGTAGAGCGCTATCTATACACAATGGAGTATCTCAGAAGAACCGATGTACTATAACATTGTGTTCATAGGTTAAGTACACAGATTTCATTTGTGATTACAAAAATACTGTACACATCTTCTCATTTTCTGTACTTCAGCTATTAGCAAGGCTTCCATTTGCTAAACCTAATGTAAAATTCATTTCCTAGCAACTGCCTCAACATGAAGTAGTAATAGCAAATATCCAATGTGCACCCAGAGACAGTCAGAGCAGCATCACACTACAGAGTGCTCTCTCTACTCTATAGCCTCTATCTTTGGTACCTATAGTGATGAATTAAGGCCCTAATTGTCCCCACATAGAGACAGGGCCGGCTCTGGCTTTTTTGCCGCCCCAGGCAAAAAAGCCTCCCGCCGCCCACCCCCAGCGCGGCAGGGGAGGGCGCCGAGCCCGGCCGCGGGCCCGCTCTCCCCGACCAGCCGGAGCCAGCCGCGGCTCCGCTGGCGGCCGGAGCGCTGGGAGGAGAGCCCGGCCGGGGCTCCGCTCTCCCCGGCGGCCAGAGCGCCGGGGGAGGGCGGCGAGCCCGCTGCGGTTCCGCTCTCCCCGGTGGCCGGAGCGCTGCGGGGAGGGCGGCGAGCCCGCTGCTGCCCCGCTCTCGGGCCGGAGCCCTGCGCCACCCCCCTCCAGGTGGCGCCCCAAGCACATGCATGGTGGGCTGGTGCCTGGAGCCGGCCCTGCATAGAGAAAACCTGGAAAGATGAGAACACTGAGAATTCAAAGTACTGCATGATGATGATAATTTCCTCTTCTATAGTATCACCATAGAATCTGAAAATGCACTACAAACTAAGCCACACAACTATCCATGAGGTATTATTGCACCCATTTAACAAAAGGGGAAACGGGGGCAAGGAGGGGTTATTTGCCCTCAGTGGTACAGGAAGCCACTGGCAGACTTGGGAACAAAACCCAAGTCTGACTCTACAACCCTATTTAACCAGTAAGATCACAGTGCCGCTCAGCGCCTGCTAGACGCAGGTCAACAGGGCAGTATACTGCAGGCCTGTAATGTTTCTCAGTGTTTTTTGCAGTGTTTTTGCTCAAGTCAGACGGGGGGGGGGGCGGGCATTGTGGCCCAGGAGCAGTTCTCACGCTCTGACCTACATAAATGATCAAGTGGACCCAGGCCCTTACCGGAGTGCGGGATGCCCACGTTGGCGCGGCTCTGCTGCAGGGAGGCAGAGCGGGACAGGGAATCTTCGTACTCATCCAGGATGGAGGCCATGGCTGCACCTGCCGCCCACTCACCAGCCGGTCCCGGGGCCCCGCCACTCACTCTGCTCCCTCCCAGGAGACACCGGGCACCCCCTCAACTCATCCCAATGCAGCTAAGGGGTTAGACAACAGCCTCCCTGCAGCCCCCGCCCCCCGACAGACCGGGGCAGCA
>NW_020664447.1:42594842-42641270 GCF_002925995.2 Terrapene triunguis
AGCCCCCGCCCCCCGACAGACCGGGGCAGCAACTCCCCTCCTGCAGCAGGTCCCGGCGACGGGAACTCCCCTTCCCTGTAACCGATCCCGCCCCTCCTGTCTCGCGTTTCTTTGCTGGGATCCCGACGACCCTCCTGCCCGGCTACTTCCGCAGCCGCTCAGCTGACCCGCCCCACGTGACCTGACTGCTTGCGGGCCGCCGCGCTTCCCGTTTCCGGGCGGTAGCGCGGCTGCGCGCGGGGCGGGGCGTGTCCCTCACGTGCCCTGAGCGGGAGGTCGCGCGCCTGTCTCTGGCCCAGCTCCGCCCCCGCCATTGAGTGTGGCTCCGCCCCCAGCCTTCACCACACGCCCACCCAGTGGGGCTGTCCTGACGACGCTCCAGCGGTTCGCTCCAGCCCTTCTCCCTGTGATCGCACCTGTCACTGACAGTGCCGCCCTAGGGAGCCCCCGGCAGGCGTGCAGGGACTGCACTTAAACCCCGATCGTGCGAGCACTACACGCTGCTCCAGCCAATCACCGACACCGCCCTTCTCATCGCTAGCCAGGCCAACTCTGCCTGGGGGGAGCGTCTCTCTCATCCCACTGTTCCATACGGGGAACTAGGGTGACCAGGTGTCCCGATTTTATAGGGACAGTCCTGACATTTGGGGCTTTGTCTTATATAGGCGCCTATTATCCCCCACCTGCTGTTCTGACTTTCACACTTGCTGTCCGGTCACCCTAAGGGGAACAGGCACTAGCGTAGCTAGCGGGGTGCAGGGGAAGCAACCGCTTCCCCTCAGCACATTTTTAAAAAGCGGCGCGCCTGCCGGCCGGTGCTGAAAACCTGCAGGCAAAGGGGGGCAGCACAGCCGGAGGAGCCATGGGGAGGGGGCGGCACGACCGGAGGAGCAAGGGGGGGTGCAGCAGGGCGGTCCGCAGCGCGGCCGGCAGCCAATGGGGGGGCGGCCGGTGCGGTCGGAGGAGGCAGAGGCAGAGCCGGGGGGGGCGCAGCATGGCGGCCCGCACAGCGCGGCCGGCAACCGCGGCTGGAGGAGCAAGGGGGGGCACAGCAGGGCAGCCAGCAGCCACGGTCGGAGAAGCGAGGGGGGGTGTAGCAGGGCGGCCAGCAACCGCAGCCGGAGCAGCAAGGGGGGGGCGCAGCAGGGCGGCCCGCAGCCGCGGCCAGCAGCCATGGCCAGGGGAGCGAGGTAGGGCGCATTAGGGCAGCCCACAGCCGCGGCCGGAGGAGCAAGGGGGGGGCATAGCAGGGCGGCCCGCAGCCAATGTGCCGGGGTGGTGGGCACGGCCGGAGGAGGCAGAGCGAGGGGGGCGCGCAGCAAGGTGGCCCGCAGCGCGGCCGGCAGCCGTGGCCGAAGGAGCAAGAGGGGGCGCAGCATGGCGGCTGGCAGCCAATGGGGGGGGGGGGCACAGCCAGAGGAGCCGGCCAGGGGGGGGGGGCGGAGCAGCCGGAGGAGGAGCCAAGGAGGGGGCGTGGCCAGAGGAGGAGCCAAGGGGGGCGCCTTTTTTATGTTTGTTCCCCCTGCTCTTGGATCCTGGCTACGCCACTGGGAACAGGCCAGGCGTGTTGCCTAAAGACAGAGTAATCGCACATCGGCTCGAATATTAGAGCTCAGGAGTTCTCTGGCCAGTGTTTCTCAATGGGTGGGCAGTGGCCCTTAGGCAGGGGGCTCATATAAGGCAGTCAAGGGTTGTGTGTCCTTGAAAACTGTATAAAAATCTAAAGCAAACTCTTAGGCTTGCTCCCCGATTCCCAGTGCGCTTCAAGGTCAAGTGTTCTTTGTCAACCCCTAGAAATATACAAATAAATTAAGTATATAGGCTTATAATTGATACATTTTTTACTCTTACTGTATAGTAAATGTAAAAGGGTCACAAACTTTTCTTTCAAATATGAAGTAGCCAAATTGAAAAGGTTGAGAAACATTGATCTGTCCAATGCCACCTTAGCCAATAAGAAAATGCTTTTTAATGTAAATGACTCTGATTAGGCAAGACAGGTGAGGTAATATCTTCTATTGGACCAACTTCTGTTGGTGAAAGAGACATGCTTTCCAGCTTACACAGCTCTCTTCCGGTTCCATTCTGTTCTGATGGTAAACTGCAGTCCAACTGGATTAATACAACTCATTATTTTAGATGTTTTTCTCCCTTCTGGACCCATCACTTAATTTTAGCATTAAAAGCTGAGTTTAAAAATACCAACCACCTTCTACAATATGTTATGATAGTAATTTAGAGATGGGCCCAAACTTGAACCTCATAGCAAATCCCATCACATTTCATCATTGTGGGGTGTTTGGATTTCAGTGCCTAAATCCAAATCCCTACTTATGGTGTTTTGGTTCTTGATCAGACCCAAACTGGAAGAGGTCTATTTTCTTATTTTGGTTTGGCTGACAATAGCTGAATTTGTGAGATTATGGTCATTTGGGGCTGAAATCTCATGAGATCTGTTTGTCTGATTTCAGTGCTGTTAAATTGGAAGCCAGACCTTAGCCTGGATTTGAAATGAAACTTCAGCCTAAACCTAATCCAGATTCTGAACTAAACACCCATTAGCCCATCTGTTATTCCACCTCCAGTGCTTATTCAATTTACTTACAAATGTTTTAAATAATTATATTATAGTGCTAAATTCATGAACTCAAGGTTTACAGACAGGAGTTGTTTTTAAGTGGGTAAAAGCATGCAATGCATTTTTCAGTAGTTTTGGGTGTCTAGGAGTTCGTGGACAATTAGGTGACTCATTTTTGCAGGGTTTTGCCAAAAAAAGAGAAAAGAAAACAAAAACAAAAACATAAACTTTCTCCAGCAGGTGGCAACATGCACCTGAACAATGAAGAACATACATCTTCACAGACACAGAACCATACTCATTTCTGGTGCAAGTTACATAAGGGATGAATATGACCTCCAATCTTTGGCTTGAAAAAAAAAGAGACTAGGACTAATATCTATGCTTATTTTGGAGAGGCCTTTAAGAAAGCATTTTTGGAGATGTTTATTTGTATTTCATTTGCATTTATTCTAATTTAATATTAAAATTAATGCAGGATTTTTATTTTATTTATTCATTCATTGCCTCTGTATGAAGCTAGAATGACAGTGCATAGCGCAGCCAAGCAACGTCTGTGCATTCTTCTATGTCATCACTTTTAATTCCAGGAAAGACTAGAGAGGGTCATTGATCCTGGGACTGGGAGAACTATGTGCTAGTACTTTCTCTGTATGCTCCATAAATGTGTGCTGTGAAAGTCCTTTAAAAATCAGACATCCCCATTAGTCCAAGTACTGTACTAAATGTGATACACCGGGGCTTAAAATGTTTTTATTGCTAGTGAACTCAAAAAATAAGCAATTCCTATTAATTGATCAAGGAAAACTTAAGTACAAGCAAATATTAGATTTGTCTTCCTTCTTAATTTAAGAATATAGAGAACCAGGTAATTTATTTGTAGCTTTCTGGCTCTTTGTAGGTTGCCAATGGGGCCCTAGCTGTCACAAAATTTGGGGACCTCAGTTTAAATCCACTTGTGGTATACAGTGTGTATACAAAGAGGATCTGATTCACCTTTGATTTGCACCTTATATAATTGTTCATGGCTCTGCAAAGTGAGTATAAAATGCTGGCAAAAAAGAATGGTTGCATTGTACACCCACTTTGCAATCACTATTTGCAGATGTAAATGACTATACAAGACACATGGCAATGGAGGATCAAACCCAGGATCTCCTCTTCACCTTTTTGTCTATGGAAATGGTAAGACATCTTTCCAGAGTCCAGGGGGATGTGCAATGAGGTGCCTGACATGATGCATGATGAATCAGCATTAGCTGTCTCTCTCGTTAAAATAATTATTATGAAGGTGACTGGTGAGGAAGATGTGTGTGTGTCTCAGCTCCTCTAGCAGGTCTCAGTTTCACCAGGTCTCATTTACCCTGACAGATCTGTCTCACCACCTCTGCATCTCTCCAAGCCTGCATCGCCAGCTGTTCTGCCCTGGTGTCTTGTAGCTTCCTCTTTGCTTTCATCATCTTTATGTTTCTCATTTTCCCTGTACCAGAATCTATCACCTGTAGTTGCAACTTTGTACTTCCTCAGAGAGTTGCAGATATGTGACCACAGTGCACCCGTGTGTTAGGGTTACCATATTTCAGTAAGCAAAAAAGAGGATGGGAGGAGCCCCACCCTAGCCCTGCCCCCGTCCTGCCCTAGCCCCGCCCCTGCCCCTTCCACTCCCTCCCACTTCCCGACCCCTCAGAACCCCCAACCCTCCCCCCGCTCCTTGTCCCCTGACTGCCCCCTCCTGGGACCCCTGCCCCTAACTGCCCCCCAGGACTCCACCCCCTACCTAAGCCTCCCTGCCTCTTGTCCCCTGACTGCCCCCTCCTGAGACCCTCCCCCCATCCTAACTGGCCTCCTAGGACCCTACCCCCTACCTGTACCCTGACTGCCCCAACCCTTATCCACACCCCCACCCCCAGACAGACCCCTGGGACTCCCACACCCCATCCAACCACTCCCCACCCCCTGACAGCCCCCCCAGAACTCCCGACCCATCTAAACCCCTCTGCTCCCTGTCCCCTGACTGCTCCGATCCCTCTCCCCACTCCTGCCCCCTGACAGCCCCGCCCCCAGAACTCCCAAACCCCCCCCCCCGCTCCTTGTCCCCTGACTGCCCCCTCCTGGGACCCCTGCTCCTAACTGCCCTCCAGAACCCCACCCCCTACCTAAGCCTCCCTGCTCCTTGTTCCCTAACTGCCCCCTCCTAAGACCCCCCCACCCTAACTGCCCCCCAGGACCCTACCCCCTACCTGTACCCTGACTGCCCAAAACCTTATCCACCCCCCTCCAGAAAGCCCCCCCCGTCTCTTGACTGCCCCCTCCAGAACCTCCCTGCCCCTTCTCCGACCCCCTGGCCTCCTTACCCTGCCGCTCATCCCGGCGCGCTGGAGAGCGGGGGAGGAGCTCCAGACTGCCGGAGGCGATCTGCAAATGCAGGGAGGGAGGGAGGGAGGGAGTGATCTCTGCTGCAGGGGAAGCGGAGGAGGGGCTCTCTCTGGCTGTCGGAGCCCCATGTAAGTGGCACCATCCGGCCGGCTGCCCTATTAGCCGCGCACGCTCTGCGTGGGGAGGAGGGGAAGTCCGTACATTTACAAATTTCCCCCGGACGCTATTTTTAGCTCAAAAAGCCGGACATGTCCGGGGGAATCCGGATGAATGGTAACCCTACCGTGTGTACTTGCAGTTGCAACTAGTCTAATTGAATGTGACTAGACAAAAGTGAACGTAAAGTTTACTCAGTAGCTGATAACGCTTGCTGCCAGTGGTTTTTATGAATTTCTCTCTCACTCCAGAAGGAAGAAACCCAGGTATTTTTAAATCTAGGCTCCACCTTCATAGCTATACGTGGGCTCTTAATAGTGCAGTTTGAATAGTTCAATCAATGTACAAAAAGCTAAAATGTGAGAGTGAACAGGAGTATTTGTAGGTATGTCTACATGTCATTGCAGCTGGGACTGGGAACATGTCTGCCAGCCTGGATAGATAGACATGCATTAGCTAGGGTTGCCAAACCTCCCAGATTGGTCGGGAGTCTCCCGGAATTGGTCTCAATCTCCCGGAGGCTACTGAAAACAGTCTGGGAGATTTTAATAGGCCACTAAAAGTCCAGTGGTGCAGCAGGGCTAAGGCAAACTCCCTTCCTGCCCTGGCTCCACGCAGCTCCCAGAAGTGACCAGCACGTCCCTCTGGCTTCTATGCGCAGGGGCGGCCAAGGGGTCTCTGCGGGCTGCCCCTGCCCCAAGCGCCGACTGCGCAGCTCCCATTGGCCAGGAACCGTGGCCAATGGGAGCTGCAGGGGTGGCGCCTGTAGGCAGGGGTAGGACACAGAGCTGCCTGGACGCCCCTGAGCCTAGTAGCCGGACATGCTGGTCGCTTCTGGGAGCCGCCCAAGGTAAGCACCGCCCGGCCGGAGCTTGCACCCCTCACCACCTCCTACACACCAAGACCCTGCCCCGTCCCTGAGTCCCCTCCTGCACCCAAACTCCCTCCCAGAACCTGCACCCCCTCCCACACTCCAACCCCATGCCCTAACCCGGAGCCCCCTGCTGCACTCCAAATCCCTCGGCTCCAGCCCAGAACCCGCACCTCCTCCTGTACCCCAATCTCCTTCCCCAGGCACAGCCCAGAGCCCCTTCCCACACTCTGGACCCCTTGGCCTCACCCCCCAGCCTAGATCCTGTACCCCCAGCCCGGTGAAAGTGAGCGAGGGTGGGGGAGATCAAGCAAGGGAGGGAGGGGGGATGGAGTGAGTGGGGGCAGGGCCTCGGAGAAAGGGCAGGGCAGGGGCGTAGCCTTGGGGAAGGGGGTGGGGCAAGGGCGTTTGGGTTTGTGCAATCAGACAGTTGGCAACCCTAATTAGCTCTGCTCGAGACAGTGTTAAAAATTGCCGTGTGACTGTTGCACCATGGGTGGCAGCATAGGCTAGCTGCATGAGTACAAGCCCACCTGACTCCTTGAGTGGGCACACCGCTATTTGTAGCCTGCTAGCTGGAGCAGAGCGAGTGCGTTTGTCTACCGGGCTGGGAAGCGCGCGTCCAGCTGCCATATAGACATACCCTAAGGGCTCAACACATATAGGACCTTGGCATAACAGATTCCAAATACTGTAAAGATGCCCCTTTGTCCTTAGACTTAGACTTTGTCCTTAGATGGACAGCTCCACCTGTAAAGCTGGCTACAATAATTAGAATCTGAGGCTAAAACCAGTGTTTTTCTCCTAATTAATAATATGTTTTTGTTAATAATAGGATTATATGCCTCTATGTATCATTTTGCTTGGCACCCTTCAGAACTATTCACTACTCAAATGTGTAAGTCGAAATGTCATTGTAAACCTGTACTTACTTTAATGCAACAATTTTGTGTTAATCTGAAACTGCAGTTAGTAGTCCAGCCCAAGCTAGTAATGACTGATGCTGTTACTATATGTCGTCTATCTGAAATGTGTTTGGTCATCTCAGTTCAGTTCCTAATGGACAGGTCTCCGCATCACAAAAAAACAACAACATTGCAGTTGGTACTAATAAGCATTCTGAGGAGAGAGGCCAAGAATAGCCCTTGTGACCAAGTTACTCCCCCCAGCCCCACCCCCAAAGAGATTATTTTTGCAGGCTAGGAATGAAGCATGTTAAAGAGACAGCTTGCACTGCAGCTGCCATGGCATACCTGTTGTGTGGAAAGAGCACATAAATCTCCATGGCTATCAATCCAGTATCTCTTGTGAACTGGGATGTACTTTCATTACCAAAACAAACTCTTAATTGAGGGCAGGTTAGTGCTATTGTATGAATCCTCTCTGCATCACAGAGCTGTACCTATATTCTCGGAGCCAGATAAGACATGAGGAAGAAACCTGTGGCAGCTGCCCTGTTTCTTTCACACAAATTAATTGCTTGGTAAAGGTAGTTTAAAAATAATTTAAACAGGAGAATCAGGGCATCTCACCCCATGGAGGTGAGTGTGTCCTCAGTCAACTGTTGTCAGAAATCTGTCTACAAAGAAGGGAAGTGCTGACACACACAGAAATATAAGATTTTAGGAGAGGAGATTTTCTATACTCCCAGTGAGACAATTCATCTTCCTATAGGAGACCCACTCATGGGTAAACAACAAATGGGAAACAAAGTCTGCCAGGTCCTTTTCATCTCCTCCTTCTGCTGCTGTTGTCACTTTTGCTAATCCTGAGAAATTCACACTCCCTCTGATTTGCATTCAACTTCTTCCTCTTTCTGGGAAGCAGTGCCAAATCTTTCAGAGCTGAACAGCTCCCATAGTGTTATCTCATATTTCAAATGTGTGCTAAGAAACCACTGCAGGGACTTTGAGCACATGAAACAATTTGTTGCATTGTCTCTCCTTGCTATGGCTTGGTGCATGTACATAGCAGTACCGTTTGTCAAAGCAGCATTAGGAGGAGCCACATGCAACACACCTTAGAGTATTGACTGTACCATTGCATTCTGGGGCTCCTGAAGTAGCTGACCCATAGCCTGTGTTTGGAGGAACCTTCCCTTAAAATCTCCCATCAGCAGAACAAATACAGGGACTATAATGTAGACCAACCACTGCCATTTTAATCACCATATCATCTAACCTGACTCAGAGCAGGTCTAGACAACACAGTCTAAAACACTGGCAGCAACTTAACTATACTAGCCACCATTGCAATGAACAGAGCTGTGCTGGTGAGAATGCAATGGTGGGAGATTTTAAGAAAAATGTGAGGTTAGAGATTGCCATACTGCCCAATGTTGTTCCTGGGAGCAAAGGCTTTTGGGTACTTTCCAAACCTGGAAATGCCTATGGATTTTTCCATCGCTGTAGTAAATCCATCCCTTCAAGCAGTGGTAGTTAAGTTGACAGAAGAATTCTTCTGTTCACCTAGCTGCGTATACGGTGGGAGTTAGGTCAACCTCACTACATTGCACACAGGGCCGGCTCCAGGCACCAGGCACCCAAGCTGGTGCTTGGGGCGGCACCTGGAGGGGGGCGGCGGCGCGGCGCTCCGGCCGCCAGGGACAGCGGGGCCACAGCAGGGCTCGCAGCCCTCCCCCCGACGCTCCGGCCGCCCCCCCCCCCGATTGCACGGGCCCAGGGTGACATTTTTCGTAGACGAGAATGATGTCACTTGGTTGATTTAAGTTGTAGATGTAGGCCAGGTCTTAGCTGGTAGCACTTGGACTTCTAGTCTACCAGGCTGTCGGTTCAACTCTCACATCAGGATTTAACCCCATATCCAAGGTTGATGGTGCAATCTTTGTCTGCATTGGCCTTTTCCCCTCAAAATTTCCCACCATTCCTATCACTTGTTCTTCTCCACTGGTGGTATAACAGGGGAGGGCTAGTGCTGTTAAGATACCAGCACTTTTGCCACTGAGTCTCCTCCCCTCCCTCTGTTTGTTTAGTTGTCTTTTTTTAGATTGGGAGCTCTTCAGAGCAGGGATTGTGTCTTCTTCTCTATTTATAAAGTGCTTAGCACATTGTGAGCATCGCTAGAAAGAAATAAAAAATGCAAAAATGGGAGACCAGATTGGAAAGCCCCATGCATGTCCATAGAGCCATGAAAATGTTTCACTGCTTTTGCCAGAATGTAGCAACAGTTTCACCTGTGTTAGACAAGCTGGGCTCAGTTGGTTCTACGCACACAAAGTTACCCAATAAGACATGTGGTATGCTCTCTGTCTTTCATTCATTTTCTATGTTGCCATGCAGTATTGTCCAAGGTTGCAGCTCCTGTACCTCTATGGAAATCTTTTTCAACAATCACAGACTCTCCCTGCAGGAGCCACTGGCATTGGGCTTAGAAGTACGTTATCACTGTTTCTTTTGAAGAAAAAATAGTTTTGAGGGATGAGCGAGCAGGGACCTTCTTTTTGTTCTGTGTTTGTGCAGTACTTAGCTCAATGGGATCCTGGTCCACGACTGGGGCTCCTAGGAGCTGCAGTAATGCACATAATAAATAATAAGCACCAATAATAATCATCATCATTAGGGAATTGATAATGCACGACAGAGCCTTTCACCTGGAGGATGCTGGCTGGAATCCAGGTCAGATTGGTAGTGATTGAAAGTCAGTGCCATCTGATGGCTCTTCAGTGGCCTTTGTGAGGCCAGGTCTACACTATAAACTTACATCGATAGAACTACGTCACTCAGGGGGATGACGCACTTATACCGACCTAACCCCGTGTAGACAGCACAATGGCGATGGGAGAGTTTCTCCCATTGACGTAGCTACCGCCTCTCATGGAGGTGGATTAACTACACCAACGGGAGAAGCTCTCTCATCGGCCTAGGAGCGTCTTCACTAAAGCGCTACAGTGGTGCAGCTGCGCCTCTGCAGCACTGTACGTGTAGGCAAGCCTTAATATGCGTTTGTTGGTCTCCATTCATTTCCTAATGAACAGGTGTCCACATCACAAAGCCCCACTGCATTTTGTACTAATAGGCATCCTTACTTGAACAAAAGGAAAGATTCTTGGACTGGAGACTGAAATCCCCTTTCGTTCTCCTTCAGAACAGGGTAAAGGCACCTTGGGAAGGCAATGTGGAAAACTTGCATTGCCACTGCTTTTGCTGTACCTGTTCTGAGCGTAGAGGACTTCACCCTGCAGGGCTGTCGGGCCACCACCTTTCACCAACACTAAAGTCACTGAAACTGTAAGCAAAAGAGAAAATGTCGAGGGCAAGCGAGGAGGCTGGTGGATTGAGTTTGCTGACGCCCATGAAGCAGAGTCAGGTTACAAGGACAGGAGGTTGGACTATGCAAACCAGGCTTTTTTTAAACCACTACAGGTGTAGAACTAAGTTAAGCAATAGTAGCTTAGCAAGACCGAGAGAAGGTGGGACCCACGGACCAGTGCACAGAGCTCACTGCAGCTGCTGCCTTGCCAGCTCCAAGATACTCCAAGGGATGTAGTTCCAGAGGCAAAGGAGCTGCCACCGTGTGTGGGCTATAGTGGCTGAGCCACACTCATTTCCTGCCTTGCTTTACCCACTGACACTTTCCTGGGGCTGCCACCGGAGGCTTTTTTATTTTTTTGCTGGTTTTGTTTTTGTTTTAAATAGTTTTGCAGCTTCCCCCACCCCCATTCACCAAACTTTTTTAGAAGGGGGAGCAGAGCTGCTCCCCTTTTTCCTGTTCAAGACATGCCTCCCCAGGAGCTGCTGGATTATTCACCCGCCCTGCGAAGAAACAGCAACCCGAGGGGCAGTGGCCCACAGCTGGGCATCAAATGTGTCCTGGTAGGTGACGGGGCTGTGGGCAAGACCAGCCTGATCATTAGCTACACAACAAATGGATACCCTGATGAGTACCAGCCCACTGCCCTGGACACCTTCTCAGGTAAGGGGGAATGGAAGTTAACTGCCTATTGGGGAATCCTGCCTGACAGCAGCGTGCTATTGCCTTCTGGGGTTGACTTTCTTCCTTTTTTTCTACTGTCACAATGTCCTTGTCAACACTAGGGTTTTTCAGACACATCTTTCCAAAGCGTGCAGTTCCACCACTCCAGTGGTAGCAATGGTGGGAGTCCTAGTATAGAGGGGCTACCAGCTACAATCAACATTTTAAGCACCATGTCATCTATCCCTGTTGGAAGCCAATGGAGTCAACATAGTGCTTAAAACCTCAGCAGCAGCCAGCGGTTCCCACAGTTAACCACTGCAGGAGCTGAACCGAATGGACTTTTTTTTTTAAAGCTTCCCATGTGTAGACAAGGCTTGAGCGTAAGCTTTGCACAGGAGGCTATAAAGGGAAACCGGTTTTGCCTCTCACGCACAATGAGGGAGGCAACTCTCGTTCTTGGCTAGAGCCTGTGCAAAACTGTAGAAAAAGAATTTTTTTTCTGCTTGAGTCTGTTCCTTCAGGCCTGAAACATTGCAAAGAGACTTAGCTAGGGGTTCATTGCCTTGCCTGCATCTCTCCTCAGGAAAAAGGGGTGGGGGTAGAGCTGTATGGAACTCAGGGGGGTTATTATTGATGAACGTATTACGTATTACCCATAACTGTGCTAAACTCTGGGTGAAATCCTGAACTCTCTGAAGTCAGTGGCAAAACTCCCATTGACTTCAATAGGGTCAGGATTTCATCCTTGAACTTTCTATGGAAAGGTTTTATACTGCCTCCCATCACTGTAGTACCACGTGAGGGTCGCCCCATCACCATTGCCCAGCCCACTTACTTGTACCCATGGCTATTTGTCCCCCGTGTGGATGATTGACCCTCACCACTTACCTACTGTGTCTTGATCTTGCCCACCGCCCACCCCCCCATTGGAGACATTACAGTCTGTATGTATTATGTGTGCTGCCAACCCCGACATAACAACATCTCCCCCATACTCTGTATGTTCCCCCCAATGATTGACAACTGACTCTTTAAACCTTTTGTACCGTTTATTTTTAAATATTCTCTAATAAAGTTTAAATCTGAGGGCTTCAAGACTCTGCCCCAAAGATTGTAACCCTGATCAGGATAGAGATCCAGGGAAAGGGACAGCTGTGTGGCACTCTCAGGGTACGACTACACAGCTGTGTTAAAATCAGCTGCCCCAGCTGTGTAGATGTTGCAACACGGGCTCTGAAGCCTACAGAGTGGGGGTGGGATTCAGAATCTTTCCAGCCCAAATGTCTACACAACTGGTTTTAGCACAGCAGCATGAAACCTGCAAATCTGAGTCTGTAGACCTGACTTTTGAGACTTGCTGTGTAGATCAGTGGCTCTCAACCTTTCCAGACTACTGTACCCCTTTCAGGAGTCTGATTTGTCTGGTGTACCCCAAGTTTCACCTCACTTAAAAACTACTTGCTTACAAAATCAGACATAGAAATACGAAAGTGTCACAGCGCACTTACTGAAAAATTGCTCAATTTCTCATTTTACCATATAAGTATAAATCAACTGGACTATAAATATTGTACTTACATTTCAGTGTATACATTATAGAGCAGTATAAACAAGTCATTGTCTGTATGAAATTTTAGATTGCACTGACTTCGCTAGTGCTTTTTATGTAGCCTGCTGTAAAACTAGGCAAAGATCTAGATGAGCTGTTGTACCCCTGGAAAACCCCTGTGTATCCCCACTGTGTACACCACTGGTGTAGATATACCTTCACTGGTGTTCTTGCTGTGCATGTGTCACTGGTTAGGATTGGGATGCAGGGAGAGAGGTGACCGTATGGGTTCCTAAGGGTTTTATTGCCCTGGTTATGTATCTATTTAAGATTAAAATACTGGGGGAAAGACAGCTCTGTGGAAACGCTCGGAAATTCGTGGCCTGGTTCTGTCCCTGTTGTGATGACAGATACAGGGAGAGGGAGACATCCATCTTTGTGGAAAGCTTTGAATTTTATTGCTCTGGTTGTGTAGCCGGTTAGGGCAGAGATACAGGGCAAGAGACAGCTGTGTGGAAATCAATCTCCTCTGATTTCTTGCCCTGGATCTGGGGAAAGGAGACTGGAACCTGGGGTTTATCCCCCAATGAAAAAACAGCATAATTAACATAATTAACGAGCACATAAGTAAACACTGTCTGCTAAAGGTTTGCTTTGCATATTAAAAGATATGGGTGTTTGCTGTCTGGAGATAGCGCTGCTGATCCCTTCATGGCTCCTGGAGCGACAGGAGAGTAAATAACATTCTGGTGATATGTTAACACCCCACTAACTCTTGTCTTCTCCTGGACTTTGAGCTGTCACTTTCCTAATGCTGTAGCTTCACACATTCAGCTCTCCAGCTACAAGCCCAGCCTGTCTGTGTTCCGGGGCTAAGAAAGTTTCCTTCTTTTTCTAATAGGTCTTGGGTAACATTTTCAAAAGTGCCTAAATCCCATTTTCAAAAGGGACTATGGCATTAAGGAGCCTAACTCCCAGTGACTCTGAATAAGGCTTAGGCTCCTGAGTAACTAGTTCACTTTTGATATTGGGGCTCCTAAGTCACTTCGGCTTGGTGTGCATTCAAAGGTAGGTCAACATAGCTACATTGGTGAGGGTGTGTAAAATCCACACCCCCGACCGATGTAGCTATGCCAACCCAACCCCCACTGTAGATGGAAGAATGCTTCCTTGGATAAAGCTGCCATTGTTTAGGGAGGTGGTGTTGCTACACCAGTGTAAAACCCTCTTCAATTGTAGGATGTGTCTACACTATGGGGCTATGCCAGTTTAGTCTCCGTCATGTAGACATACCCTTAGGCACTTCGGAAAATCTTACCCCCTTGTCTATATTGCTTGCTTTTTCATCAGTGGTGCAAGCCTTAGTGGAGACAGGGCTCAGACATGTTTAATGGTAATCTGCAAAAGATTTCTTTTTTTAAATTGGGCTTGTGCCTTTTTTGCTACTTTATAATGGCTAAATATGGGCTGAAAGGGTTTAAAAAAAAAGAAGAAGAATTCTGCTTGTTTTTACCTTTAGAAATACCAGAAATGTGTACTGTAAGCTCTCCAGACCCTTAACTGATGGGGGAAGGGATGTTGACTTCTTAAGTATGATGTCCCCTGTCCAAAATGCTCATTTCATTGGCGTTGGCAGTGAATAGTTATTAACAAAAAATGAAGAGTTTAAGGAGTCTGACTAAAAATCCATTCCCCTCTCAATGGCTGAGCTTCAAAAACTCTAACTTCTAACGTAGAAAACAAGCAGAAACCAAACCTTTAAAAAACATTTGAGGTCTCCTTTATCCATTGTAAAGAAACACAAAAGGGCACCAGACCAATTGTGATTCCTTTGCAGGTCAGCTCAAAACTAAAGACGGGCTCAGTTGGGATCCAGATCTGGGTTTCACATACCTCCGAGGCTGAGGGGTGCGTTTTTTTGTTCGGATGCCCCTCTAGTTCAGTCATCATTGTGAGGAGGTATGGGAGAACTGCTGGTCTGCACTGAGCCCTATTAGCTTTCCCCAGAGAGCTACTGGAAAGAGTCAAACAACATTCTGCTATTCCAGGGTGCAGGGGAATTTTAGAAAAGGGTCTGAGGAGCCATCATTCCCTTGGGTCTCTGAGGAAATACCACCCGGGTAATTGTCTGTTCTCATTCTGCTCCCACAACACTACCATGTTCAGTGTTGTGGAGAAGGACAGGGGATTACCATAATTCATAATGATTATGTGTTATTGTTTTTCTGTATCAGCATCTTCTGAAGGGGCCCATCGCTAGGGAATGATCCAGAAAGGAAGAGGTAGCACTAGCTCAAGGGATCTTGCTGGCCTCTGCAGCCTCTGTGAGGGCCTCTGCAATTTGGACATGGCTGTCCTCAGCCCACAGTCAGTCCCACACTGAGCAGTCACTGGTGGCCTGAGCATCCACAGCTCTCATTGAAGTCAAAGGGAACGGCAGGTGCTCATCACCTTTGAAAACCAGGCCTTCACCATATTGCTGCTAACTTCAGTAGTCACCTCTTCTGCCTACCTGGAAGAGCCAGCCAGCTATTGGCTATAGCAAAAGTGGAGGAATTCCCGCCCTTCCCATTTATGAGTACAGATTGGCTTGAACCAGAATCCATCCTCAGAACACCCCTGAACTTTAAGGAAGTTCCTTTCTGGATCCAAACTGCACAGTTTAAGCCCATCTTTATAATGGGCCTGAAAGGGAAACCCAGATCCCCCCGGGGCTTTGGGCAAGTGTGGGTTTGGAACTGGATTTGGATCCAAACTGGATCTAATTTGGATCCAGTCCCGGAGCACCCATGGAGTCGGCACCTATGTAGCTAGGTTGATCTAAATTTTAAGCATAGACCGGGGCTCAGATTCCCAGCAATTCTTTTGATCTGGAACAGGTTACTCTTCCTCCCCTGGGGCTAAGATATGGTAACAACACTGCTCAACTGTTTTCCAGCCACAAGGAAGCAACGGCTTTCACATATGCTGGCAGGAGAGGCAGTGCACTCTGTGTGCCTCCCTCCCTCCTTCTTTGTGTGCGGGTGTCTTAATTTCAGTTCATCCTCTCTCTCTCCTTCAGTTTTCTGTCAGTAAGCAGAATCATTCTTCTCCCCAAGGGCTTTTATGACCCCACTGACACTGAGGTCAGTTGTTTCTGCCACTTCACTCACCAGCTAATAACTTGAAGAATAAGACAAGATTCAGTTTGCTTCTTTAAAATAACAAAACCCCTTCCCCTCCCCATCCCACCAGAGCCAATGACACATCAGAAATACTTTTAGTTGGTGTAAAGTGCTCACCATTGTCACCTTAGCACAGGATGTCTCTCTCCCTTCAGCAGACCCATGCTATTTTCACATTCTGTCAAGACTTTAATGCAATTCCCAGCCCCTATCCTTTCCTCCAGCCATTCTCTGTGGAGTCTGAAATGCTCAGAGGTCTAACAACTTCGCTCTGAATTTCCATGGGCGGGAAACAGGGCCTGACTCTGAGACAGCTGGGGCTGATGACACCCATGTTAAGGCTTCCTGCAATTATGGAATAATGTGGGTGCAAAAATTGCATATATAATTCACCACTGGTGGTAGAAATGGTGGCAACTGTAGTGTAGGCAACACAGTGGTAAAAACACGTGAGCTCATTGGAGTTTGCTAGTGGTGGCAAGGCCTCAGAGTGCAGCTAGGCCCTGAAAGAGCCTTCCAGAGGAACTAAATCACATTCCTTTTCCTTTAAGCACCTTTGCTTTAAAATAGTTTTTTATGTTCTTGGCTTTCCACAGCTGGGACAATACTAAGAGAGCATCTCTGAGAAGGTTTTTCTTGAAATGCCAAATCGCTGCCCTGGATG
Organism: Terrapene triunguis; assembly: GCF_002925995.2. Taxonomy (NCBI): domain Eukaryota; kingdom Metazoa; phylum Chordata; order Testudines; family Emydidae; genus Terrapene; species Terrapene triunguis. Next base: position 42,611,136 of record NW_020664447.1, read on the forward strand.
AGGAGGTGGGGTTCTGGCCAGTCCCAGGGAGGGTGATCTGAGGATATGTCTACACTAGCCAACTCGGGCTCACGGGATTCAGGCTGCGGGGCTGTTTAATTGCAGTCTAGACCTTCAGGCTTGGGCTGGAGCCCAGTCTTTAGGACTCTGTGGGGTGGGAGATTCCGAGAGCTCAGATTGAAGCCCAAGCACAAAAGTCTACACCACAATTAAACAGGCCCACAGCCCAAGCTCCGAGTCAGCTGGCACCGGCCATCCATGGGTGTCTAATTGCACTATAGACATACCCCAAGTAGTCACAGAGTGCAAAAAACTAGGAGTTAGTCCCTGAAGTGCAAGATGCTATGTATCCCTAACTGATCTTTTGGGGATGTGGGAGAAGATTGTCAAATTATTGCTAGGGCACTGTTTGACTAAAAGGCCAGCCCAAGCAAAGGTCTTTGTGTAGTAATGCCCTGGAAAGATTCCCTCAAGGTTTCGAAGCAACCAAAGAGACTGTCCCCAAGAAAGCCGGTGCAGGTTTCCCAAAATGCTTGCTAGGACAGGGCTTTGGGTATTTTAGTGAGGGCTGGGTAGATAGCCAGACAGGGTGGACACATGCAATAAAATTGAGAGTCACTTTAACACTGAGTCAGGGCATTAATTCAAAGAGCTCCCCAGGGACACAAAACAGAGTTGGAGAGAGGAACGTGTGTGTGTGTGTGTGTGTGTGTGTGCATCTGTCTATCTGCCTCAAAGGCAGCAAGTCTGTGTACTCATCCTCTCTCTCTGTGTGTTGCAGTGCAGGTTCTGGTGGATGGAGCCCCGGTTCGGATCCAGCTCTGGGACACAGCTGGACAGGTGAGACCAGTCAAAAGAGAACCAGAAGTTTTGGTTCTAACTAGTCTGTGGAACAGGTGCTATTAGCAGGGTTTGTGGGGAGGGCAGTATACAGCTGGGAAAGAAGGACACATACAGTAATGACACTAATGAAACAGAATGTGACAAGGACTCTTGTCATTCTGGAGGGCTGAGTTTCAGGGACTTGGAAGTGGCATGAAGAGGACATGGTGCCCTGACTCTGAGATGCTGTTAGCATATTCATCGTGTGAAGGAGTCACTCCAGTATCACACTGTTGGAGTTCAGTCCAATGATCTTCTCTCTCATTTTTCTCCTGCAGGAGGACTTTGATTGCCTCCGATCACTTTGTTACCCTGACACTGATGTCTTCCTTGTCTGCTTCAGTGTGGTGAACCCCAGCTCCTTCCAAAACATTACTGAGAAATGGATCCCTGAGATACGGACTCACAACCCCCAGGCGCCAGTGCTTCTGGTGGGGACGCAGGCTGACCTGCGGGATGATGTCAATGTCCTCATCAACCTGGACCGCTACCATGGGAGGCCTGTGCCCAAGCTTCAGGCTGAAGGCCTGGCGGAGAAAATCCGGGCACAGACCTACATGGAGTGCTCAGCACTGACCCAAAAGAACCTGAAAGAAGTCTTTGACACAGCCATTGTCAGTGCAGTGGAGCACAAAGCCCGGCAGGAAAAGAAGATGACAGCCAAAGGGATCAAAACCCTCTCCAAGTGCCGTTGGAAGAAGTTCTTCTGCTTTGTCTGAAGCTGGTTTGGAAAATCACCTCATGCCAGTGCTGATCCCACACCTTCTTGGAGAGCCATGTGACTGCACCTATGGCTTCAGCGAGGAGGATGCTGTGAGCTGTTGAGGCTTGGAGTCCTGGCACTTGCTGGGTTATGGTCACAGGTCTGGGAGACATGAAATGGACTTCAATTGCACCAGGTTACCAAATGGTCCTCTAGCTTTAAGCATCTGGTAGACGTGCCTGTGGTGTCCCAGATCAATGGGAGCCTTTAATACACCCAGACTTGGTCCTAAAGAACAAGCAGGTTCACTATGCCCATTTCTGAAACCCAACTAAAACTTCCAAAATCCTATCCTAGCATAATCTAACTCTGGTGTAAACCTTAAGATGGATTCTGGAGAGCTGGCTCTAGTTTGGCCGTTCTAAAGTCTTGGTTGAGAAGAGGGAGGGGGTGTTTAAGGGAGACTACCATGTTGTCTGACAGGGGCTGGTCAGTTTAAAAAAGTAGGACTTAGATGCTTCCCCTCTAGTTCTGATCACTAAAGGAGGGGAGGGGGGAACAATGTCATCAAGATGTGATAGAGCAGTGCTCTTGGGTTTGTAAAGATACCTTACCATGTGGGAAAGGGCTTACCCACGAGGCATACCCTGGAAAGAGACCAGTGGCTGTCTGAGGGAAATCACACTACAAGCTGCAGTCATCCTTGAAGCAAAACATTCCCTAAAGAGGGCTCCATGGTACAGAGGGTTACTGTGCTACAGCCACATGCTCAGAAGTGATCACTCCTTTTGGGTGCCCACCTTGAGACACCTTTGTGCCTGGTGTTCAGAGGTGGTGAGGAGTGGGGACTGCTGGGCCTCAGCACCTCTGGACATCAGGCACAAAGGCAACGCTGTGATAGTGAGGGATTTATAATGCAACAGGGAAGTGCAGTGGTGTTGAGGGAGAGAAGGAAAAGCATGTAATGGAAGGAAGAGAGAGATGCGGAGTGAAGCCGAGAAGGAAGGAGAGAGGGGAAGGAGAGGAAGGAAGGAAAGGGTAAAAGGAAGGGAGGAAAGAGGGGAAGGGGAAAGGAAGGGGAAGAAAGAAAAGTTATTCCACTATCACACTTGTAGGATTTGGCTCACGATGAAAACCCAAGTGAGCGCGCTTTTAAAAATGTTTTTGTCCCTCAGTTTCAAAATTCAGGAGAAAGTAGTGGGGGGACAGGATGGACAGTTCCTCTTGTTCAAATAAAACTATCAGTTTAGGTGCTGTACGGCAGAACAGGAGAGAATTGAGTTCCCCTTGTATTGTTCAAACCTTGAGGCTGCAGACTGAGAATTGAGGGCCCAGGGCTCTCCTTTCTGTTCTCAGGAGTTCCAGCTTGATCCATTGAGGTCAGAAGCAAAGGAAACCCTTAAAGATCCTGCCATAGGAAGACACGCACTCTGTCTGCTCCAGGCCCGCCCAGCGAAGCAGCCCACTTTGTCTGTGAGTCTGTTCCCTATGACCCTGAGAGCAGGGTCAGTTTCCCAGTGCGATTACTCACCCCTCTTATTACTGAGCTTATCTCCATTTCTAAAAAAAATTTCCACAGAGACATTTCAGGGTAGTTTACAGGGTAGAGAACATCACAGGCCTGTCATGCAATGCTTTGGAGAGTCAGGGGGTGCTCTGCACCTGGCAGTCAATCATCCCTTTGGACACTCTGAAATAATGTCAGGCCAGGGGATATATTTGGGGGTTGTTTTTACACACACACACACACACACACACACACACACACCTTGCCTACTCTGACTATAAAAACCATAGCATTTCACACGGGTGGCCAGAATGTGACCCATAGTCCAAATACCACTCAGATGACAGCCACCTTCATCTTTAACACAGCGGTGCAGTCCACTAAGAGTAGAGGCCCAAGCATGCAGTGCAGCCAGGTCACTTGGATCAAGATGGAGCATTACACGTGGAGACTTGTAGTCTCCACTGGCTGCATCCCTGTATTAAAGCTGACCATGGCTGCAATTGTTCCCTTTTGTGCAAACTGGGTGTGGCCCTTCTGAAATGTCACTGAGTTCAGCTGGATCCAGTCATGCAGAGCCAAACTGGAGAATGCAGATCAGTAATTAGAACTGAAGAGAGGTGTCCTGGGTTATTTTGCAACCATGGGCAGGGCACTGTCAGTCGAATATCACTTTCAGTCATAGATATATCACTGCATTTCTTTCTGAGCTGTGTAGGACAGCCCTTCTGTATAACTAATTCTGTTTGCAGGTTGGGTCATTGTGCATTTCCATAATGTAAGAACAAACCCTGAGACAGGGCTGTTAAGGAGAACACCCCCTGAGCCTGAGGAGGGGTGAAAGCACCTGCAGGAGCTCATTGGGAGTGCTGGACTTCCCTGGTTCCCCAGTGCAGACTGAGTGCTGTGGAGAGAGCAGGCATTCCCCTTCAGTAGCTCTGAACGGACAATGGGGTTGCTTTGTCCCAGGAAAGAACTGTACTCAGAGCGGCTTTCATCCACTGTTCACTTTGTCTAATGTTTGTTCAAATAAAATGGTCTTATTTGAGAGTGACTGAAGTCTGTGTTCATAATTTCACTGTTGGCAAGAAGCCTGAGGCCTTCTGCGGGTAATGGGATTGTTCTACTGGATAGCCGCCCTCAGAATGGAGCTATATGCCCTTGTGAGGGGGTGTCCACATCACACAGAAAGGGGGTTAAGGTGGCCATGTAGGCCTATTAACTCCATAGGCTGCACCTGGAGGAAGAAAAGCCAGGGAGCAGGGAATTGATTGCAAGCAGGTTCAGCTGGGCAGGAATAGGTGGGGCCTATAAAGCCAGGAAGCTGGCACTAGACAGGGACTGCTGGTGGGAAAGGGTAGTCACTTCTTGGGAAGAGAGAGGAGGGTTTGGTGCTGTTATTCTCACGGAAACTAAGAGTAACAGGAAGCATCCCAGGAAAGGAGCAGTGAGGGCTGATAAAGTGAAGCCCAGAACTGCTGGGTTGAGGGTCCCTGGACTGGAACCTGGAGTAGAGGGCAGGGCCGGGTTCTCCTACCAGCCGCTGAAGGAGTGGCACCTGAGGCAATGAATGGGAAGACTGCCTAGGACAGCAGAAGGAAAGACTTTGATATACCCTGAAATGGGAAAACACATAGGGTGACCTGACTGCAGGGCTGAGTCGCAAAGAGACTGCAGCAGCTTGTGTAGTGAGAGAGGAGCTGCAGAGCCAGAGAGAGAGGTACAGGATGGTATGTGACCATGGGAATGGATGTTGACCTGATGAGCTAATTCCCAGCGTGGCCAGGAGGAGGTGCCAGACTAGGAGTGAGTGGAGCACCCCCTCGCACCCTTTTTCTGCCCTCTGTCCCCCAGCCCAATTTTTGTTGGCATTGCTACTTATCCCTTCCTCAGTCCCAGTCCAATTCACTTCTTTAACTTCAACTCAACTGATAGTAGACTAGTTTTGGGTGGGGAAACTCCCAAGAGCTGCCAGTCACCTGAGTTTCTTCCCTCAAAGGCCAGTCCTGGTGACCGCTCCTCTGGGTAAGAAGGGCTGGTAGTGACACACAAGAAGCAACCTCGTCTCATCAGCCATGACTCAGCAGCAGCTCCTTAAGAATGCTGCCTTTGTAGCCCTCTCAACACCGGGCGAGATGCCCATCTCATGCTTAGATCCTCTCATGGTAACAGTGTGTTGCTCTGGCATCAAGCTGGCCTCATTCCTGGTAGCTCAGATAGTATTTAAATGCTGGCTGAGTGGTCTGCGCTGGCCAAGGCACAAAGGAAGATGTAGTCCCTGTCCCCAGGATCTTAGTTTATAAAACCACAGTCATTTTAACCATTCCAATCAAAATCTTGGGGCCTCACAACCACTCTCAGGGTGGGGGAGGGACAGAATCCAGCAGAAGGGTTGGGGAGTAAGCGGGGAAGAAACAAACTGGAAGATGGAGGCTGCTGAAAAGCTGAATCTGAGAGAGGAAGAGGGTTCCTGCTGAAAGGTCATAATCTGAGCGCCTTTCTTCCAAACATGGGAGGCAGGCTCATTCACTGACTGCGATCTGCCACTTGTTGGACCTGCTTGAGTTAGAATGTGTGAGGGGGTTTTAAACACACTCTGCACAACACACAGTGCAGCAACCTATGGGCTCCATGGGGTCAGCGCTTGGCTTTGCTATTTCCCACAAGACTGCCCCATCTTCCAATAATGATTAAGACATGCAGAGATCGTGGAGGGATGTGACTGGAAGTAACAGTGAAGTGTGAATGAGCTCATGGAGTGATTCATTACAAAGCACCTCATCTGTCATGTGCACAGCAAGTGTGCTAAAACTCAAGGAAATGTCAACAACGAGCGATCCTGAACTAACAGGGGAAGGTTGTTTTTTATTGCATGCAGTGTTGTGTCAATACTGTGCAGGAGACCAGTGCCATCTGCCCCTTAACTACAGGGAGCAAGCTCATTCTCTGTGCCTTGAAGTCTTACCCACACGGACCCTGTCTATGCTTCATACTTAAGGCCCTACCAAATTCACGGCCATGAAAAATGAGTCACGGACCATGAAATTTGATCTTTTGTGTGCTTTTACCTTATACTATACAGATTTCACAGGGGAGACCAGCATTTCTCAAATCGGGGGTCCTGACCAAAAAGGGAGTTGGGGGGGTGGGGGTGGGAGGTCCCACAAGGCTATTTTGGGGTATTGAGATATTGACACCCTTATTTCTGCGCTGCCTTCAGAGCTGGGTGGCCAGAGAGCAACAGCTGTTGGCTGGGTACCCAGCTCTGAATGCAGGGCCCTGTCAGTAGCAGCGCAGAAGTGAGTGGCAATACCATACCATGCCACACTTACTTCTGTGCTGCTGCCTTCAGAGCTGGACAGGCAGAGAGCGGCAGCTGCTGACTGAGGACCCAGCTTGGCAGGTAGCAGTGCAGAAGTAAGGATGGAACGGTATGTTATTGCCACCAGTGGCGTAGCCAGGTGGGGGGAACAGGGGGAGTGATAAAAAAAAAGGCGCCACCCACTGCAGTGCTTTTACTCACCCGGCGGCGCTCCAGGTGTCTTCGGCGGCACTGAAGGACCCGCCGCCGAAATGCCGCCAAAGACCCGCGGAGCGAGTGAAGGCCCCGCCGCCAAAGTGCTGCCGAAGACCCGGAGCGCCGCTGGGTGAGTAAAATAAAAGCGCCGCAGCAGGTGGGGCCTTTTTTTTTTTAATCGCTCCCCTGGCTGAGTACAAAGGCGCCAAGAAATTGACAAGGCGCCACTTGTGCTCAGTGGGGAAGCAGCCGCTGCCCCGCTCCCCCCTTAGCTACGCTACTGATTGCCACCCTTACGTCTGTGCTGCTACTGGCGGCAACTCTGCCTTCAGAGGTGAGCTCCCAGCCAGCAGCCGCCACTCTCCAGCTACCCAGCTCTGAAGATAGCGCTGCTGCCAGCGGCAGTGCAGAAGTAAGAGTAGCAGTACTGCAACTCCCCTATAATGAAACCCCCCACAACTCCTTTTTGGGTCAGGACCCCTACAATTACAACACCATGAAATTCAGATTTAAATAGTTGAAATCATGACATTTACAATTTTAAAAATCCTATGACTGTGAAATTGACCAAAATGGACTGTGAATTTGGTAGGGCCCTATTCATAGTGACACTCAATTACAACCCACCAGCCCTTTGGTTCTAGCACAGTTAAAGCTCCTGTAGTGCAGCTTCCCCAGAGTTTATCTGTGTCTCTAGATCATTCTAACAACTTGGATGCAGTTACAACACCCTTGGACTATGGGTGGAATGATGAGAGAAGTTACTGTTGCTCAGGTTTGAATACAAATCACCCTCTCCAGGTTGGGTTTTATTGCAGGAGTTCTAGCCTGACCCCAGATTGATACTAGCTGGGCATAGTCCTCCAGCTGCATTCTTTCTATGCAGTTTTAATGCAGCTTAAGGCCAGAAGGGATTAGCATGATTCTCTAGTGTGACCTCCTGCGTAATCTCTTTCTTATAAGAAGAAAACTCAAGAAAAAGGGTACAAACTATATCGTGTAGCTCCTGTTTCCCCACAGTGGATTCTGCTCCGTACAGTCCATGTGATCCTGCCTATACTCAGCATATTTTTCAAGATTTTTTCCCCCTCCAGTGCTAACATCTCATCAACTCTGGTGGTATGAGCAATGTTGGGAGCATTAGAGGCTGCCAACTGCAGATGGTACCAAATCCTGTAACCCTGCTCAGGGCAGGTGTTTAAGTCCCTGGCAGCAGCCACCAGCTCGTGTACACTAGAGCTAGCTCTGATGGAGCTGAACTCTGCTTTCTCAATGGTGGGAAATTTTCCCTAGTGTAGAGAGGGCCCTTTTGTCTCTCTCCTTTCAAAGTAACACACCCTAATAGGCTTAGCTGTGCCTAATTAGCTCCCAGCTGGCAGGGCCTCTGGGCGCTGCCTCTGAACCCTGGCTGGGAATTACCACCCAAATTACTAAGCACTGTCTGTCTCAGCGCAGCCGCCTCCTACAGCCTGGTGTGGCAAGGCCTTGGGGTCCCCTCCAACAGAACTGTACACCCTGTTACAGTGTAAACAGGACCTAATCCTATGTAAGACAATTGTGTTTGAACCCTATCTGGCAGAGCCAGTGCTAGGCATAAGCAGACTAAGCAATTGCTTGGGGGCCCTCTATTAATTATTAGTATGTGTTGGGGGAAGGGCAAAAATATTCCTGCTTAGGGCCCCAGTGGGTTAGCCCTGGCACTGCTAGCCGGGAACTACAAAGTTGTGATGGGACCAGTAACACAGCGGAATTTGTATTGCAGCTGAGACAACTGGGGTCAAAACTGTATTAATCATTACAGCCTTGCTTAAATGCAGCTGTTACCCACAGGGTTCATGGAGTGGTTTCCCTGACATGGCTAGTTATTCCCCGGCCCCTCTTTACAATGATATAACTCTGTTAAAACACCATGGCTATGTCTACACTACAGACCTTACAGCGGCACAGCTGTACCGCTGCAGCTGCACCACTGTAAATTCTCCTGTGTAGCCGCTCTGTGCCGACAGTAGAGAGCTCTCCCACTGGCATAATTAACCCCCCCGCCCCCCCAACAAGCAGCAGTAGCTATGACTGTGGGAAAGTGTCTCCCGCCAACATAGCGCTGTCCACACCGGCACTTTTGTCAGTGAAACTCATTGGTCGGGGTGTGGGTTTTTTCCACATTCTGACCGATATAAGTGCTAGTGTAGACAAAGCCTATGCTATAGACTATGGGGCTATGTGTTATAGAGTGACTAGTATAGTTTTATAACATAGTTACATGAATGAAATCCCTGGTCAGACAAACTGCGCTAGAATGCTGTTAGCAATATCTTATTTAAGATACAGTCTGTAGCATGGCTCTGATCTCATAGCAAGAAGCAAAGAGCTGCCCCATCCTGTACCTGGGAACTTCTGAAACCTGCTGACTCATGTGCACTAGAGGCCAGACAAGAGTTCCCATGATATAAATATGGTATTGTACTAGTGAGACCTATTGCACAAGAAAGGGGGAGATGATTCAGCCTCTCCCTTAGACAGGTTCCTTCTGCTGCCACATCATGTGATGTCAGTTCCCAGGGTGACATGATGCCCTTTCCTTTCGGAGGTCTGCTCTGCTCCGTGTTCAAACAGGCCTAACTTGTTCTGGAAGGGCAGGGTGAGATATGGGCCCTCTCCTCCTTTCCCCCACCACTGCCCCAGGGCTGTGTTGTGCTCTGAAATACATGGGTTTCTTCTCATACGGAGATGCATCAGGTGCAGGAAATTTGGCTCAGAAACAAGTTTCACCACAAGTCACTGAGCCAGGGTTTTCTTTCCCATGAGATAATCCTGGGCGGGGCAGACAATCTATTAAAATTAAAATACAATGAAAATAAATGGCTTCCCAGGGGTTAGCGTAAATCTCCCTTTCTTGTTTTCTCAGGAAGCTGGCCGGGTTTTGTGAAACCGGCTCCAGGTTTGTGGCACAGAAGGTAACCCTGCAGTCTCGGGAGCTTCTCAGCATCTGTGCCAGCTCTCTACTTCTCACCATGGGGGGAGGGGGAGATGTCTTCTGCACTCCTCCCACTGTGTGTCAGCAGCATGAGCCACCCTGTAAGAAACCCTGTGGCTGCCAAAGGAATCATACTCGATGCTGGCAGTGGGAAGGGAGAGAAATCATCCTTTTGATGGAGGGACCTCCCAAGGTCAGTGCTGGATTGAGGATAAACAGGGTTCTGATAGCCAATAGAGCAGGGCCTCAAACCTGACTTTTATCTGAAAACTTCAGTATTGAAGACAAGGGGCAACTCCTCCTTCAGCACTAGTCCCTGCTGTGCCTAGTCTGGGATGTGTGGGGCCCAGCTCTGTTCAATCCACCGCGCACAGCTTCTGCTTAGATGTATACTATTTGCACTCTGTGCTATAACCTATTTATAGCCCATTGGTTCGGACATGCTCTGAATTCAGTGGCTCTGATTTTGCTCTTGCTTTCACTAAGTGATGTCATTGGAATGACACCCTTGCAAATCAAGAATAATTGAGAGCAGAGACTGGTCTAGTAGAAAGAACTAAAAATATAAAGCCCAGGTGGGTGAGGTAGTGTCTTTTATTAGACCAACTTCTGTTGGTGAAAGAGACAAAGTTTTGAGCTCTTCAGAGCTCTGCGGGAAAGGGCCGATTCGCCCGATTCCCTGGAATTGGGCCCCGCGCCTAAGAGGGCCCCGCGCCTTAGGCGCCATTTTAATTTTTTTTTTTCACTAACCCAAGGTCCACTCCGGGGTCTTCGGTGGCCCCACTCTCCTGGCTGGAGCTCCAGCCAGAGCGCGGCAGCCCCGCGACCCCGGCCAGAGCACTGCAAGCCCTGCGGGCCCGCTCTCCTGGCTGGAGCTCCAGCCGGAGCGTGGCAAGCCCCACAGCCCCGCTCCCCAGGCCGGAGCACCGGGCAGAGCGCAGCAAGCCCTGCGGCCCTGCTTCCCTGGCTGGCATCCGAAGTGCCGCCAAAGACTAGGAGCACCGCCCGGTGAGTACAAGCCCCAGGAATCGGGCCCCGCACTTGCTAAAGCCGGCCCTGTGGGAAGAGAGCCAGGTTGGTCCAATAAAAGATATCATCTCACCCACCTTGTCTCTCTCGTCACCCAGGACCAACATGACTACAACAACGCTACAAACAGTAGTAAATGCAGGTTTATTTTCTGTGCCATGTTACAACTCTCCTGAACATAATGCTATTACATTATTACGTGGTCCTGCCTTGAGTGCAGGGGCCTGGACTAGATGACCTATTGAGGTCTCTTCCAGTCCTACCCCTCTATGATTCTATGCTACTGAGGGCAGAGTTTGGCCCACGCTGTCTAACTGCTCTCTTTTGCCCTAGGCATGCCTTGGCATCTTACATCAAGTACGTCTATAGAGGAGCCTGATATAGACATGCTGTTTCTTTTTGTCAAAGATTTCACAGCATTGCTCCCAATGGTCCACTCACCAGTGGTGGCAAAGCACTAGTGTAGACAGGACTCCAGGCAGCTGCTGTCATTTTGAGCACTGTGTGGTCTAATCTTGCTCAAAGCAGGTCTCTACAACACAGGGGCCACTGGCACCTTAATCTAAATGGAGGCCTCCATGATAGTACCCCAGGCACTGAACTGCTGGTGGCAATGGTGTGAAATCTTAGACATAAGAATAGTATAGACAAGGTCACTGCGTGGGGAAAGGCCAAGATTTTATTCCCCTAGGACAGGGTGGGACTTCCAGGGCTGGATTCCACTGGCCCAATTGCCTGAGAATGTCAGACAGCATGAAGCTGGAGACTGAATTCCCCTCTCATCCCAGGAGAAAAGTCAGTCCTGAAGTGCTGTGCTGGGCCTGTGTGTGGAAGCCAGGTTTTCATGAATAGTGAGACTGGGTTCCTCTCTGGAGAGGGTGATCCCTGCAAAGCTTGGTGGGAACATTTCTCTATACCTTTGGAAGAAGTCTTTGAATGAAGACAATATTGCAGAGCACACAATAGTCCCCTGCCAAGAGCAGTTAACAGTGGCAGGGAAGTTGTCGCCCTCTGTGTCTCTGCACCCAGAAGCTGCAGGTGGCTGGAAAATTGTGGGTCTGTGGTCCTTTGCAGAAACTGCATGAGATGGTGAAGATATGTCCCTGCAGTACTGCAGGAGCTTTGAGAGGCTGTAGAAGTAAGAGTTTACATAGGATTCCAAGATTTGCAAATTCATCTTCCCCTCAAGTCAGCCAGTAATGCCTTGGGCAGTTCTGACATGCTGCATGCCTAAATCATCATTTTCATGGGAACAGATTCATGAGAGAGAGATGGAGAGAAAGAGTAAGGGAGGATCTCCCAGCACTTCAGTCATTGTCAGCACTCACAGTATGGATTTCACAAGATAACCAAAAGCCTTTAATAACCACAGTGGATCTAGGCTTTGAAACCCTGCCAAATCCTTGCCAAGAAACAAGAGCAACCAAGAGACAGAATCCCAGGCCAGAGCCAGACCCACCGGTTAGTTAGATAGCTGCTTTCAGTGAACAAGTTTGAGGGGGGAGGGAGTCTAAAGATTCAGATATTAATTGATTGTAACCAGGGCCGATGAAAGCCCCTCATCCCCCTTCCTTCACTTCCCCCACCCCCGCTTACCCAGCCCCACCGTCAGCACTAACTATTGCACAGAAAACAGGAAGGCTCCCAGCACACAGAAGGGGAGCACGACTGACACTAGGATCCACAGGGCAGCATTCAGCTGCAGAGTCAGCAGAGCCCAGAGGCAGCCTCCTTCAGCTGGGCAGCTCCACACTTGCAGAAATGAGGAGGGGAGCAGTGGCATGTAACCTCATGTCCCCCCTGTTAGGGGGCTTATTCCTTCACCCTCGCACTTCCCTGGTTCTTTTCACATGAACAGAGAGCAACACTACCTGAAGTCCAAAGGCGCAAACAAGTGAATGTTTATTGGGGTGAACTTCCAGCAAGCATAATTCCAGTTTCCTTCCTCAGTGTCCCCCTTCCCAGCTCTGAAACCACAGAGCCTTGCCTGTCTCCCTGTTCCCATCTCCCCCCTCCCCACCCCGGTTAGCAAAACATGATTCCAGTTCCCCCACCCCTAGGGTTACCATACGTCTGGATTTTCCCGGACATGTCCGGCTTTTTGGTCCTCAAATCCCCATCCGGGAGGAATTTACAAAAAGCAGGACATGTCCAGGAAAATAGGGAGGCATGGTAAGGGAACCACCTCCTCCCCAGGCTCCAACTTTCCGGGGCCAGGCGATGGCTGTTCGTTCTCCCCACCTGGACAGCCAGACTCGGGAGCAGCCGCTGCTGCAGCTCCCACTGCCACAGGGGGAAGCGGCCAAGCATGTGACGCTTGGCGGCTGCGGCTCTGGCGCCCAGGGCATAAACCCCCTGAGCCCGGGCCTGCTGCGGGGACCCAGCTGGTGCAATCCTGCGGGTGGCCCTGGAGTGGGGGCAGCAGGCCCCAGCCCCCCTGTCCCGCTCGGGTCCCACAGGGGAACAAACGGGACTGCCGATGCCTCCGCCCCGGGGCTGCCCGCGGGATTGCACCAGCTGGGCAGCCAGCCCAGACGTGACGGGCTGGGGGGCTAGGCACAGCGTGCACGCTGCTGGGTCCCCACAGCAGGCCCGGGCCCAGGCGCCCAAGTCCAGCTGCCCAGGTAGGGAGAAGGAACAGCTGCCGCCTGGGCCCGCAAGCCGCACCCCCTACTCTCCCTCCAGGTACTGCGCCCGAGTCCTGCCTGCGCTCGGGGCCAGGCCGAACTCACTCAACCCTACCCAGCACTCCCCCTGCATCTCCCGGGCCTCCCTCTGCCGCCGTTTTTTTTTTTTTTTTTTCCCCCCCCCTGGTCACCCTGGGGGCGGGGGCGGGGGCGGGGCCCCATGGCGTGTCCTCTTTTTACAGGATTGAAATGTGGTGAACCCTACCCACCCCCATTCCCTGTTTCCATTCCCCCCCCTTACTTCCTGATTGACTGCACACTAGATAGTAAAACTTGAGTTCTGCTTAGCTATACTTTAACCAATCATTTTACTGAAATTTAACTAACCAATCCTGACACATTGTAACATGGTTATTTAACTAATTATATCCCACCATCTTAATTGGTTTACACCCAACAAAATTAATTATATAGCAGACAAACAATCACAGAGCCAGACAGAGATTATACAGGTCTGTCGCATCTTACGTGCATTTAACATGTGCAAATTCAGTTTTACGCGGTCGGCAAAAAAAAATAAAAAGAAAAGAAAAAGAAAAAGAATTTAAATACTGTTCCTGTAGTGCGGGCAATTCCGCCCGCCATTACACTCAATGTAATTTTGACTATACGCGGTTTTCGCTTTACGCACTGACTGCGGAATGTAACCCCAGCGTAAGATGAGACAGACCTGTACAGACAAACAATAGGGAAATGAAGACTACAGTGGTAGAACAATACAGAAATGAGGATTTCACATCCCAGCTATTGATAAGTGAGTTCTTGCCAGACAGGATGCTATCAAACTAAGTTTCCTTTTACATCTTCTAGGCTCTTCCCTTTCTCTGCAGGGGACAGGAATAGCAGGACAGGATTGTATTCCTAACAGCCCAATAGCACCTTGTTTCAATGTGACTAGTTTGGAATGTAAGGATGTGACCATACATTTCTCAGTTTATGGCTGCCTCTGCTGCTTAGCTGAAGGCCTTTGCCTAAGAACCAGGTCTCAGACTGTCCCTTACACATACAGAGAGTGATTTTGATTCTCTCTTTTATACCTCTATAACTAGCTAAGTGATAAGAATACACCTAAATTCTTAAAGTATAGGCTTTTGCAGACAGGCCTGAATATCTATATCCTAACACCCCCCATGCCTCAACTCTGGGGGGGGCAATCCCCCCCCCAAAAGGCACCCAGGGTCTCCCCCAACCCCCATGTGGCTTCCTTTTGCTTCCTTGCCATTTTTGGCAGGGAAGCACAGGAATTCTGCAGGGGGGGGAAGGGAGCGGGGTTCTTTGGGCTTGCAGTCACGCAGAATCACCCCAGGAGTAAGCACCAAAGGTATGTCACCCTAAATTTTAAGTGTAGGCCAGACCTCAGCTTTCATTTAAAACAGAAAGTAAGGGGTTATGTACACTTAAAACGCTACAGCAGCAGCAGTGCCACTATTGTTCTTCAGCGTAGATGCTACCTATGATGACAGGAGGGAATCTCCCGTCCGTGTAGGTAATCCACCTCCCTGAGAGGCAGTAGCTATGTCGGCGGAAGAGTTCTTCTGTCGACCTAGCTCTGTCTATAGCAGGGTTAGGTCGGTATAGCTACATCTCTCCAGGGTGTGGATTTTTCACATCCCTGACAGCTATACCAATGTAAATTCATAGTGTAGATCAGGCCTAAATTTCTAACCCTCATCCAGAGCCGACGCTAGGCATAAGCGGACTAAGCAATTGCATAGGGCCTTGAGCAGTTCAAGGGGGCCCCTCTTCACTTTTTAGTATGTGTTGTGGGAAGGGCACCAAAAAGTATTCCTGCCTAGGGCCCCTAATAGGCTAGCACCGCCTCTGCCCTCATCATTGCAGAGGAAAAACCTTGAAAACATGAATCCCAAAGGTTCAAAAACTCAGAGGCAAATAAAAAGAAACCCTGAATGTATTACTTTTTAAAAACTCACGATTTTTAACCGGGTTGAATGATTTTTGGGGGCCTGACTGATGATTTTTGACTGCTTGAGGTTGGCAGTAAGTGCAGCTGTGAATAGCTGATTATCGAGTCACAGAATAAATAAATAAAATCCTGAGCCTAGCAGATGTGTCTCCAGATCACAGATGCCAGAGACATGCCAGAAGGATTTGAAACCCTCCCACTGCCACTTGCTGAGGGCTCTGCTCAGATATACCTTTGCTGGTTTTAATCTTTAATTTTTAAAAGGGAGCTCAGTGCTGGTGGACAGGGTGTTGGTTGGTAGCAATAGAGGAGGGGGGTTTCCACGTTCTAGGACTATGTCTCTCATCTCAATTAACAACCTGCACAGAGACTGCTCCTGTGCTTACGCTGAAAGTCAAATGTCAGTGCTGACCTCAGTGCTGCTGCCTCTCCCTTTCCACATGTTTTTATAGTTCATTGCAAATCTTGTGGCACAGCTACATTCTGAATACTTACAGCCTGCTTCCAAGATAGGTTCAGGGTGCAGCATACCTATCTATGTTCAAAAGCTATAAATAGGCACACTTGGGTGAGGGTCTCATCTTTAAACGTCATCAAAATACATCACAGTGGAGGAGTATGAATAGGCTGAGTCCTTAGCCTATCCTCACCAGAGTTCACCAACAACTAGTTTTAATTAGTTTCCACCACTCACCCCCTGTAAGGGTTTGGCTTTATTGATAACTCAAAAAGAAACTTCAGCCTAAAGTTTCCTCCCAAACTTGGCTGAACTTAGGGTTTTTCCTACAAGCTCTCCTCTGTCCTAGTCCCCTCTCTGCGAGAGAGAGGTGGCAGATCGTCTCACATCCTGGTTGGAGCTAACAAGAGCTCGCCAGCATTAATCAGCAGCAACTACTTCTGTATCTTTGCACAGTGTTCCCACATCTGAGCTAAGGGTGACTCAAGAGAAGAGCTCTGCCTTCTTGTTATAGAGTTCCATGAAGTCTCCTTCCTCATCACGAGGATCTGCAGCCACTGCAGGTCATCCCAAGTCTTGAGAACAATCTGATTCCCACCACTTTTTAGCTGGGGGTCAGGCTCCAAAGCGCCACTCAGCCTTGTGCTCTTCTCTGGCAGAATAGCATGCCACCATGGACTCTGCAGATGCTAGATGCAAGAGCCTTCCTCAATTTTATCTAGGTCCTGGCTCTCTGCATAGATTCTCATATGAACCTTAATCACCTAAACAGCACATACTTCATATACCGGATGGAAGTTTTTCAAAAGCTACAGCACAAACTTTCTTGCTAGCCAAGAAGCAGAGCATTCCATAGGGTCTTCTCTGTGTTTGCAAGCAGGTTGGACAAGGTGCCAGCACTGATGAGTTCTGGAATCTCTCTGTAAGGAATTGGAGTTTTCCAGGGGAGAGTGGGAGTTTGATTACTCCTCCCATAATTCTCCTGCATCCATAGAGATATTCCATTATGCTTATTGTGATGGATTTGGAGCTGCTCTGTAATAATCTATGAAAACTGTATGTTGACCTGGCTCTTGAGATGTATACTATATGAATATATTGGTTTAATTTATTAGGGGGCTGTAAGGAAAAACAAGTACGAAGGAAAAAGAATGACTCTAGATAAGCTCCTTCTCTGCAAACAGCTAAGGGTTGTTGCAGGGCAATGCATGAACTGTTAACTTTGAAGATTTTACTCTTTTCGCAACCACCTGCAAAACTAATTCTGTCCAGAAGGGCCAAAGCCCAGGAATGCAAAAGAATGCTGGCCGTTTGAAAAGGGTCTCTCGCAAGTGGGTAGTTGTTTGAGGAAAGCAGGCTGAGACCCAGGCACCTGGAGAAGGTAGGCCTGCCTAGGTAACCCTCAGGGCAGGGGCGACGGAACAGGGGGGCCAAGGGGCCATGGCCCTCCCACTTTTCGCCACAGGCCTGGCCCCCTGCTTGTCCTCTTTCCCACAAGGCCCTGCCCCCCGGCCAGGCTAGAAACTGGAGTCCGGCCTGGGTAAGAGCAGCCCAGGGAGCCCAGGCAGCTGTGGGGAGCCTGGGGCCTTCCACCTGCCTGAGGTGGGGGGGCCCAAGAGCAGCCCCCGGCCGATGTCCCCGCACCCCGCACCCAGGGCAGATGGAGGGTCCACAGCTCCCCACATCTGCCTGGCCCTCTCTTACCATGGCCCAGCTGTGGCTTTTTGGCCCCCAAGGGCCCCACCCCTAGGCCAGACTGGAAGTTGGATCGGGGTAAGAGCTCTGCGAGCAACTGTGCAGAGCCGTGAACCATCCACCTGCCCTGGGTGGGGACACTGGCCGGGGGCTGCTCTCGGCTCCCTCACCCTGAGCAGGTGGAGGGGCCCAGGCTCCCCTGCCCGGCTCCAGCTTCCAGCTTGGCTGGGGGGCAGGGCCTTGGGGGGAAGAGGTGGGACACACGCACGCACGCATTCACACTTTTAGGAAGAATCCGTCACTCCTGCCTCAGGGAAGTCTTTAGGTAGGAAACATGCTTGTAAACTGTTGTTTGAAAACCCTTTTCCCCTCAGTCCTTTGTTCCTACCGCAAAGTAAACTATGTTATTGTTTTAAGAATGCTGTCTGATCACTGAATACTACTGGTCACAGACTCCCAAACGGAAAAACCACTGGTGTTCAAAATCAGTCAGACCTGCTGGGTAAGCACAGTTGATGCACATGGTATACTATAGGCCAAGCTGAGAGTGGGAGAACTGCACTATTCCACCCAAGGAGAGGTAAAGGCAGGAGGCCTAAGACCTGTGAGTTGCTCTCAGAAAGACCAGAAAGGGAACAGAGGTGCAGCCAACTCTGGCCATGACAACTATCAAAAGTCTCCCAGAACATACTGAATCTGGAAGCTGTGCCAGGAATGGTGGGATATATAATGTATCCAGAAAATATTGGGCTTCAGATGGATCAGCAGAGCGCTAGAGTAGATGCAAGGCAAAAAAGCAGATGTCTTTTAAATTTTATTTATAAATAAAATATATTAATTATATTTATATTTATTTATTATAGCAAGGACACGTTCAATTGTTTGTGCTTCAATCAGTGCAAAACAATTGATTCTTGTATGGAGAATTGATCTCCCCAGTGAAGAGGAGGCCAGGGTTTGCTCAAGGGACAGAATAGAAAAATGAGAAGCCTTTTGTTAATAGGAACACTTCTTCCTAAATGTGGATTGCTGGATATGGAAGTGGGTTTTTTTTATCAGATTAGACCAGGGGTTCTCAAACTGGAGGTAGGGACCCCTCAATGGGTTGCGAGGTTATTACATGGTGGGTCGCGAGCTGTCAGCCTCCACCCCAAACCCTGCTTTGTAATGGTGTTAAATATATTAAAAAGTGTTTTTAATTTAGAAGGGGGGGGTCGCACTAGAGGCTTGCTATGTGAAAGGGGTCACCAGTAAAAAAGTTTGAGAGCCACTGGATTAGACTTTGTTCCTTGCGGACAAGATCTCGATTTTCATCTCCTTCTCCGCTGTTGCTTTGCTAAATAGGCATCAGCTACACTCTCTGCTCCTATTGCTGGATGTTGGGAACTACCTGCCCTATTTGTATTGAGTTATAAAGGAGGTAGTCCTGTGAAATCTAAGTTTGTCTTTACATCACTAATGCCTCTATCATGACAATACTTGGATATGTCACAACACATTGCAGTGATGTTTTGGCCCAACATCATTGTGTTGCATCAAAGCATCATTGCAGTGCAGATGGATAATGTTGCATCAAAATGTGATCTTGGTGCATTAAAGGCCCTGTTAACAGAAAATTTTCATGCCATTGCGAACACCAGTTCAAAGGAACCTGAGTTAGCAATGATGGGAACACTGCATCAGGTAGACTTGCTCCCCATAGGGTTAGAGGATACGGTGCCATATTTGTCTTATACTTATGCTGTTAAGCTCTTTGGGGCTTTTTGTTCTATGTTCGTACAGCGCCTAGCACAGTGGGGTCCTGGTCCATACCTGTGGTTCCTACACACTACTGCAATACTAATAATAACAGTGTCAGCAACCAGTGGGCTATCTACACTAGAGATCCTAATACTGGTTGTGTAACGTGCAGCTGAACCTGACAAGATGTTTCACAGGCCAGTGATTTGGGGAGCTGAGGGAACTTTGCCTGGGGGCAGAGCTTCCTGCCATTGTCAGGAGGTTTCAGCAAAACTCTTTTCAAACTACATGAACAAACAGGTCTAGCCAAGCTAAGAAAACATCTTGTTGCTGGAGTTTGAAGGTTTGTCTTTCCTTCATCCTGTTTGTACTACAGCTTGAGCAGTGCTAGCAATTGACCAGCAATTCAAAAAAGGCTATCAAGCGTGCTAGAACCGTGCTCAATACCTGCCTCTGCTATAGGAGGAAGCTGTGATTTCTTTGAACTTTGTCATTTTGTTTTTGATGACTGCGATACTCCAAACCTTACGCACACAGAGGATTTTCTCAAATCTCCCTGCCTGTGTTACAAACTGTGGGAGTGCCAGCCTGCTGTCTTTTTACCACTGTGTCATCTAACCCTGCAGGGTTAGAGGACTTGGGGGCAAAACACCAGGGGCCTGTCTACACTAGTCAGCAGCAGAGAAGAAACTTAACTGGTGGGGAGAATTTGAAAAAGTCCTCAATGCAGACATAGCCAATGACTATTTGCAGTAGTTGATAGTGTGGTCTTGATAGTATGGCTTCTGACCATGTTAGATGTAGGACACAAACTCTGTCTACATGTTTGAAAATGGTTTCGAAGGCCTAGTCTACCTTACAATTATAAGTGAGTAGGGGACACACCCAAGGTCTTAGCCCACTTATGCAACACTTAAGGTCGTACTACATTACAAATTTGAACCATGTTGTAAGTGACATCCATGACTTTATTGTAATTGCAGCATAGACAAGCAGAAACTTGATTACAAACCCTAATATGGATTAGTTCACTGCTAACCTCTGGTCTCCAACTTTCAGTGGCTGGTTGTATAAAGCTCCCATGTGAAAGCTCTTGGTTCCTAACTGAGACCTTAATCAGGAGCCTAGGGTCATTATCCTGTTTTCACCTGGGTGGGTGTGGGAAGCAAGCAAGCTGAACAGTGAGTTAATTCCCTGGTTGCGGGGCCTAGGGCAAGGGCTCTGCTGCCATCAGTCACTCAGGGACCTTTAGGCACCTAAAAATTAAACTTAGTCTTTAATACAGTCTGACCACTCAGTCCAGCAAGTAAGGATTTAGGGGAGGTGGGAGTGGCATCTGAGCAAATGTGTCTCTCATCTAATAGCCCTGGAGTTGGGGATCACAGGCTGGTGTTTTCAACTCCCTTGGAACATGCATGGGAACATTTGGAACGTGCTAGGATTCTGTTCAGCGAGTCATTTTACTCTCCATTCCAGAGAGCAGGTGTTTTCTATCCCTCTGAGAGCTTGTCTACACTGGCACGTTACAGCGCTGCAACTTTCTCGCTCACAGGTGTGAAAAAACACCCTCCTGAACGCAGCAAGTTTCAGCGCTGTAAAGCGCCGGTATAGACAGTGCCCCAGCGCTGGTAGCTGCGCCCCTCGTGGAGGTGGATTTTTTAGAGCACTGGGACAGCTCTCTCCCAGCGCTGTGCCGCGACTACACAAGCCAAGTTAAAGCGCTGCCACGGCAGCACTTTAACGTTGCCAGTGTAGACTAGCCCAGAGTCAGCCTTGAACCAGAGCCCCAGCATGGGGCTAAGGGGCTGTGCTGCTGAAGGTGCAGTCTGTCACATGAGACATAAATCTAGGCCCCTCACTAGAGCCGGGCAAAAGTTGGTGCTTGCTCTCCATGTTTGATTTTTAGTTTCTGGCTCAAACAATCCCCCATACTCAAAGTGAAACTCAGCTGAAGTCACCAGAGTTTTATCCTGAGCCATAATTTTGGCCTGGCTCATCCAAAAGGTGTCTGGCCTTTTGAATGAATGTAGGCTGAGTTGCAGATTGATACAGAATCCCCTGTAATGCAACAGGGTTTGGTTCTGAAAGGTTCATGCACAGTTAGACTTTGTCTTCACTGCAGACAAAAGTGTGTTTTTTACATCCGGTTAGCTCTTGATGTCAAATCCTAACAGAGACAAAGCACTGTAGTTTTTACCTCAGTGTAGGCAAGATCACTATACCTCCCACTTGGGATCAACCCCAACTACTTACACTGAGGGAGAAATTATAGTGCCTTGTCTCCAGCTGGATTTTACACTGAGATAGCTAACTCCAGTTAGCTCTCCTGATGTAAAGCAGTGAAGACACAGCCTCAGTCTTGCGGTTATTAATGCTCCCAAGGCCTTTTTGCAAGGAACGCTAACCCAAGTGCCCAGTTTGGGTTAATTGCACTATGACAAAATTCCCCTACCAGTTCAAACTGGAGAAATTAGTTTTCACTTCCCCTCCTGAAACCCCTACATAGCATTACTGGTGCAGAAAGTCTGCTGGGTCCCAGCCCAGTGATGGCTGCACTTCAGTGGTGTGTGAATTGAAGACGCTACACCCTCTAATGTTGGTGGGATCCTTCAGAATGAACGGTGCTACACAACTAGATGGTGTTATTACACGTTTGATTGTACTGCACACTATCTGAACACTTTCAGACTTCTGCCTGGCATATCAAAGCTCCCTCCTCCCCTGGGAAAAAACCCAGGTACATGGGAAGGGAAGGGAGTGTGCAAGTCAAACAAAGGCAGAGTACATGGGAAAGTGAAGGGGAGAGGGGCAAACAAGAGAGATAAGAAACTATACTTTGAACAAGCCCAGTCATGCTCCAGATACCTGTTTTACCTGCCCTAAGTGTGACCACAGCTCAGTCTGCCCAGCAACTGCTGTAAGAACTGGGACAAACCAAGATCAGGAGAACAAGGTTAATCTGCTGGGTGATATCACTGCAGAGCTGAGCTGGCCAACCCCCTGTGTGATGAATGCATTAGTCATCTAGCAGCCCTCACCAAAAATCCCTGGGTTGGCATTACAGGAAGGAAGCGCTTGTTTACATATGACGTCTACAGGAGCGAAGTCTTTGGAAATGACTGGTTATGAGAAAGTGAGAAGAGAAAAGTCACTACTCTGCATCCAATCTACTGGTGCATCTGTCTGCACAACCCTACAGGCACAGCAAAGGGGCTTGTGCAATGGGACTGGCCAATGCTGTTTCAAGACCTGGGTGACTTGATCATTACCTCTATCCCCACCAAACCTCACCCTGAGGAAATACAAGAAGATAAAAACCTCTGCACAGAAAATCTCCTTCCAATCTCTCCTCAAGCCTCTCCTCTACCATGCAGCCTGTAAGAAATTGGCCAGTTAATCATGGCTAGGATGAGGGACAGGTGGGACTGTATTGCAGTATCTATTTATCATATTATTTTAAAATAAGTGTATATAAAATGGTGTGTATTTGATTATATCTCTCTCCCTCCTCTCTTCATTTGTTACTTCTTTTCATAGATCATACTGTTATGCTGAAAAATCTGGTTACAGCATTGATCAACAGATCTTTTTAGGACCGGGTGTGAGCACACCCTTCAGTTAGCATAACTGTCAGGATAAATTAATCACAAGCCCCTCACCTAAGACAAACAGGAGTTGTGAACCTATCCTGGAGTTTTTGGACTGAGTGGTCTCACTGAATATTGGGAGGGGACAGAAAACACAAAGGCGAGACAGACAGACACCCTGACAAAGCAGCTGAAAGCGTAGTGTCTGACCCTGAAAGAAACATGGATAGAGATTTTTGGGTCGGGGGTGCAGGCTGAAAAGAGCATTCTTGGTCATGTGAGCAAATGGAGCATTTTTCTGCTATTTGGTTCCTTCTGTGTTCAGAGATACAGGATTTGGTACATTCTTTGTAAGTAAACAGAACTGTGGCAAAGAAATAGCTGACTACCTCCAATTTCTACTCCCAGCTGAGACACCCACAGGGCCCTAAGTTAACAACAGGAAGTTATTTGAGGAGAGGACTGTGTCTTTATATGTGTGTATTCAGCTCCTAGCACGGAAAAGTTAGGGAGAAGGAGACTGAAGACCCTACATTCTAAGGGTCTTCCTAGAGCTGCAGGATACTTCTATTTCTAGCTATCAGCAATAAGAAGTCTCTGCAGAGACATTACTGTAGTCTAGTGATTAGCACAAGGTACTGGGGGCCTGATTCTCCACTGCCTTGAACTTTAATGTAGTCATTTATAGCTGTATAAACTTCCACTACCAGTATAAATAAGGGTGAATTCTAACTTGGTAGCATTTCATACGCACTTTATACAGGTGCAAGTGACTCTACATGGTACAAATCAGAAGGGAGTCAGGCCACTGGCATGTCAGGACACCTGGGTTCTATTCCCAGCTCTGCAACTGACTCAGTGTGTGGCTTTCATTTAGGCAAATATGTTCAAAGGTGGTCTTTGATCTTGGTGTCTCAAAGTTGTGCACTGCAAAATTGTGACACCCGGTACCAAAGACCACTTCTGAAAATGTTTGCTTTAAACCTCACTGCACTTCACTTTTCCCATCTGTAAAATTGAGATACTTTAATATATAAACCATTATTACAAGAACACCCAGAAATGCTGAGTACAAAGTCTTATTTATCTATCGGTGTAAGGATTTCAGTAATAGCTCCATCTCAAAGTCATTTAGATCCATTCTTTGGGCTGTGATTCCTTTTGCCCTTCCGGGAGCAAGGGAGACTGCATGGCTGGTCTGTGCCCCAGCTCCGAGACGCAGTTTCAGTCTGCTGTGTCTCATTTTTAACTTCATGTCTGTTATGAAGTGGATTTCCACAGCAAAGGACAGCTGGGTGTGAAGCTGTCCTTTGCTGTGGAAATCCAGGCTGCCAATGAAAAGCTCCCATGTGTCCCTAAATCAGCAGGTCTTTACCTCCATCTCCACCATCATTTCCCAGCTATTTCTTCACACCTCTTTTGGGACTGGCTTTAATAATAGGTCCAGCCCATGGAAAATTAATCACTGAACAAATCAACATAAACCAACTGCACTAAGGAAAGTGAAGGCTGGGAACCCGCCCCTCCCGCCCACACCCTTTCCTCACAGCTGGATCAGGCAATTTACAGAAAGTTCAGGGGGTTGGGGAGGGGGTAAATCCTTCCTGAGGTTGTTGCTGGACTCCATAAGGAAGGAGCGGACCTACAGCAATTTCAGAAAAGTTTCCCAATGTTGCTAAGGCAGTTTCAGCTCCACTGCTATTGGCAAAATCAGGAATCTCCTAGGGCAGACATCCTGCCAGCTCTCACTACTGTTTTAAACACTGGGGAGGATTTCAAATACGAATGTCAGTAATAATAAATACCTAGCTATTGCATAGTGCTTTTCATTCCCTAGAGCTCAAAGCACTTTTATCCCTATTTTACAGATGGGGGAAACCGAGGCACCACAGGGAAGTGACTTGCCCAAGATCACCCAACAGGCTCCTGGCAGAGCTGGCATTAGACTGCGACTGTCCTGAATCCCAGTCCACTGCTCTATCTGCTAGGCCACACTGCCTCTCTGAGTTAGGCACCTAACTCCCACCGACAGTCAACGAGAGTTAGGTGCCTTTGAAACTCACCCCGTCTCACTCAGATCTGTCTGAGCAGGGTTACATGATGTGGTGGTAAAAAATGCTGTTGATAATGGATAGCCACTCTGTACTGCGGGCAGGGGGGCAATGTGCTAACACTACGGGAGCCAAACCACAGTTAGCAAGGGTGGAATGTTTTAAAAATTTTCCCTCCCTTGTGTAGACAAGGCCAGTGTGTCAGTGGTTGAATGGGAGATGCCAATACTCCCCTCATTGTCTATTTGGTTGGAGTTTTCTTCTCTGGGTCAGAGATTTAAAAATTTTATTAAGATGATGTTTAAAAAAAGTGAACGGTACAGAGTTTAAGCGTAGAAGTTTCTGCTTATCAGGGAGTAACATACAGATTATTGTCCCTGACATCTGATTGGCTAGCTGGGTGTCCAAGTTTCTACAGCGCTTGGGGGAGCTGGGGACATAGGCATAGTTTGACTTTGATATTTGGGGGGAGGCAGCTTCAGTCAGGCCAATGGGGCCATGCGTGGCAGGGGGGACAAATTCCATGCCTGCCTGAGGCTTGCAGTTTGGGGAGGCAAACTACACCCATGGCTGTGGGTTCAACAGAAAGTGAGGCGGGGGGTGGTTTGCTGGCTGAGTGCGTGTGTATGAGAAGTGTCAATGGGGGTGCACACATTATGGCAGCTGTTCACTTTAAATAGCTCCTTGCTCTCTGAGCAGATCCTAAGCTTCTAAGAGAAGCCTATCCAGCTGACTGGATAGAGAGAGAAATGAAGAGGGGGATGGAAAGTGTATGACTGGACATGGGCAGCAGGTATAATGGGCCAGGGGAGGCTAAGCCTCTTGTGCATCTCTGCTGCTTCCCCCCGCAGTCTACAGGCAGTGGGCAGGGGCTTAGGGGAGGGGGCCAAGTGGGACCTGGGCCTGGGGTGGAGCATGGGCGGGACCTCAAGGGGAGAAGGCAGAGTGACAGCAGGCCTCTGGGCGGAGCAGGGGGTGGGGCCACAGTCCAGGCACTGGTAGCCCTCCCCACACTTCCAGGGAGCTTCCGGCACTCAGGCCCAGCCTCCCCAAATGTGGGAGTCATGCACCGCCCATGTGGCTGGATGAATAAGTTAACAATGGCTGAATGGGTATGGACTCTGCTTGGGCAGACTTCTGCAAAGGTTCAGACTTCAAGGAAAGGGAAGAGAAAGAAGAAAGAAGCAGAAAATACAAGGCCAGCTAGAGAAGGGAAGAAACAGATGAAAGTACCTATCTTTGCAAAGGGGAACAAAGAGAACCCTGGGAATTACAGACCAGTCAGCCTAACTTTCATACCTGGAAAGATACTGGAACAAATTATTAAACGATCAGTTCTTGAGCTCCTGGAGGATAACAGGATGATACGGAGAGCCCCATGTTTTTTGCAAATATGAAATAACACAAAATAAAATGAAAAACAACATATCAAATGAAAAATTCCCCCCTCAGTGGCAGTTCCCATCCCACGAGGCTGGGCCTGGCTGGCTTCCTGCTCTGGACGTTGTGACCTGGTGCACAGAGTCGCAGAACCACGCTGGTTGGCACAACTGCCTCTGTATCATGAGTATAAAGGGACAGCTGGGTCAAGCATGAGTGACGTTGACACCCTGAGTGCCAGGGCACGATGCCTGGAGTGGGAAGCTGGGCCAGCCCTGCAGGACAGGAGCCGTCACTATGTGGTGAGCACAGGGAGTGCTCATTCTGCAACCCCCCAGCCCTGAGTGCATCCCGCCTCTGTGGGGGCAGGATTTGACACACACACACACACACACACACCCCAGCCTGGATGAAATGAAATAACACAAAATTCCCCAAAAATAAAATGGAAAATTAAAAAAGAATTTCACAGGGCTCTAGTGATAAGTAACAACCAACATGGCTTCGGCAAGAACAAATCATGCCAAACCAAGCTAATTTCCTTTTTTGACAGGGTTACTGGCCTTGTGGACATGCTATATCTCAATTTTAGTAAGGCTTTTGACACACTCCCATGTGAGATCTCATAAGCAAACTGGGGCAGCGTGGTCTAGATGAAATTACCATTGAGCACTGGTGCACCTCAGTGCCTCCTGTTCTCTGGCTGTGGCGCATAATAGTCTAGTCTCCTGTGAGTCTCATTTCTGTTGTTGGGTTTACTGGGCGGGTACTGGGTGGTGTTGGTGGCCTGTGATATACAGGAGGTCTGACTAGAATGAACTAATGATCCCTTTTGGCCTTAAACTCTATGACAGGCGTCGGCAAACTTTCAGAAGTGGTGTGCCGAGTCTTCATTTATTCACTCTAATTTAAGGTTTCGCGTGCCAGTCATACATTTTAACATTTTTAGAAGGTCTCTTTCTATAAGTCTATAATATATAACTAAACTATTGTTGTATGTAACATAGATAAGGTTTTTAAAATGTTTAAGAATCTTCATTTAAAATTAAATTAAAATGCAGAGCCCCCCGGGCTGGTGGCCAGGACCCGGGCAGTGCGAGTGCCACTGAAAATCAGCTCGCGTGCCGCCTTTGGCATGCGTGCCATAGGTTGCCTACCCCTGCTCTATGACTTAATCATCTGTGCCTCAGTTTCCCATTAGTAAGATGGGATAATAACACTTCCCTACCTCACAGTGGTGTTGTGAGGATAAATACATGAAATAGGGTGATATGCTCAAATATTATTGTGAGGGGGGCCACATAAGTACCTTGCGTAGATAGAAGGATGCATTAAAGGGGATGGGATGGAATGAGAGGCTGTGGCTCCTTGAGCCTGAAGAGAGAAAAGGCTCTAGTATGTTAATTTCAGTACAGTACTGGTCTTCATTAAGCCAGAAGTCGCTGGGTGGAGAAGTGAGTTTCCCATAGGGGTAGAATTGGTGTAATGAATGGTTGGCTGGAAGTGTGTTCACATACAAATGACAGAACAACTTGCTGTAAAGAGCAGAATTTCTGGTTCAGGGAGTTCAGAAAGCTCCAATTCGCAGGCTAACAGAATAAAAGTTTCTCTTCAAAAATGTTTGCAGGCATTTTTCGACAGACCAGAGCGCCTGGGTACTCCTTGGGCGTGTCAGAGCTGAGAACAAAGACGCAGACACCTTGTCTACATGGTGAAATTTGTGAAAATATCCCTATCATATGTGGCTCCACCAGCAATTGTGGATGGGGGAGGGAAGGAAAGAGCACCAGTGTCCAATATTTGCTGGCATTTTAAATATCATCTTGTCTAGACCTGCTGCGGGCAGCTTAGACAAAACCATGGTAAAACTGCCAGTGGCTAGTCAACACCAATGCTCCCAGTCTCACTAGCATCAGTGCTCTAGCAACAAGGGGAGGTTTTTCATGAAAACCATATCATGGATACAGCCAGAAATGGGCAAAGGCATTTCTGAGTGCCAATCAGTGACAGAGACTCCACAGGGACTCCAGTCACACCTAGGCTGGCTTATGAGCAAGGAAACCCAGAGTCATATTTCACCAAGTCATACCCATAGTCAACCAACTCCTTCCTTGTAAAAAGATACTCCAGTACTTTATATGGGCCACATTACAATAGTGATACGGTACTGCAGAATACTGTAACTTCTTCTTAATAAGGGCTCTAATGCCCACAGGGAAAACCCATCCTATATTATATCTCTGTAATGACACTCAGATCTATTCCTGATGACCAGGGGTCAGTATTTCCAAGCATTCTCTCACTGCTCCAGCCAGGGAATAAAGGCTTGTCTTCATAGGGAAATTGACCAGAATAGCTCCCTGTCTTGACACTTTTTCTGGAATAAGAGTGTCCGCACAAGAAGCTATTCCAGAATAGCTCTAGCATTTTAAATTCACACCATACCTTATTCTGGAATAACTGCCGCATGTAGGCAAGCCCTAAAACAAAGGTCCAAGAAATAAGGGGTTTAGGGTGCAAATTGTAGCATCAAACCACTCCTTCAGCATAATTAAACCCCAGGTCTGAAGTCACTGACACCCACTTATTAAGCCATGCCCCATGCAGTAACTTCACGGATACACCTCATTTAAACACCACAATACTGAGTTACAGAGAGGTGGAAGAGAGAGAAGAGCAAAGTAATGGGAGGAAGATGCTGGGTCTGCCAGATGAGCACCACACCCTGAAAAGGACTTGTCCAAATAACTGAATCCCTACCTTGTGCCCAGACTCATGTGTGTGCATTCTACATGTTACCACAGCTGGATCCTGATGATTCATAACTGGACATATTGCCAAGTGAAAGCAGACCAGTGTCCTCTAGTGGTTGGAATCAGAAATACATAAATGTGGCATAGGCCCTATACTGCTCACCAGTAACAAAGATTCTTCTTTAGCTCCAGTGATGGATGCCTGTGCTTTTGGAATACATTATCAGGGAGTTCCAAGTGGTCATGGAATTGATACAATAAGGAGTGAATTTAAGAGATGAGCCAAAAAGGAGCCTCTCCATGGCTAAGCCAGCAATAGCTGGGCCAAACTGGAAGTTGTTTTGCTTTCCTTAGCGAAGAGTGCAGAGGAAACTAACAGACAGCTACCTTCATTACAGTTCCCAAGAAGTTAGCTCCCCATCCCACACTGGGTATATCTACACTGCAGTGTAAGCCCAGGGTTCAAACTCAGGCTCAAGCCTAACCCCCCTTCCATTTACACACAAATCTTGCTAACCCAAGGCTTAAACACACAGTCCCAGGGCCCCATGGGGGCGGAAGGTCTGAGCCTGAGTCAGGCTGGAAGCCAGAGTTCAAGCCCTATTGTTTCGCCATGTAGACGCAGCCCCACTGAACTCATGCTCTGGGAGTCTGCCAAAAGTATTCCACAGTCCCACCAGCTGACTTTCATTGTCCTCTGGACAGTCACGTTTGATAGACATTCAGTTTTCCCCACACTGAACCATGGAAAGGGCTAGAGTAGCAGGGCCGGCTCTAGCATTTTTGCCACCCCAAGCACCAAACAAAGAAGAAGCCGCGATCGCGATTGGCAGCAATTCGGTGGCAGGTCCTTTGCTCCGAGAGGGAGTGATGGCCCCACTGCCGAACGGCCGGACGTGCCACCCCCCTCTTCATTGGCCGCCCCAGGCACCTGCTTGCTAGGCTGGTGCCTGGAACCGGCCCTGAGAGTAGCCACCTTTTGGGAGGGTGCCAGGAAGGCTGGGATATGGGTGGTTGGATTCAGGCCTACATAATTCAGTGTAGGTACTTGTCATAACTATAAAGGGAAGGGTAACAGCTCTCTGTGTACAGAGACTCCAAATCCTTTTACCTGTAAAGGGTTAAAAAGCTCGGGTAACCTGGCTGACACCTGACCCCAAGGACCAATAAGGGGACAAGATACTTTCAAATCTTGGGGGGGGAAAGGCTTTTGTGTGTGCTCTTTGTTTTAAGGGGTGGTTCGCTCTTG